>NC_086325.1:48024449-48324449 GCF_036172605.1 Pelobates fuscus | reverse complement strand
ATTGCTGCATATGTTTTTATAGAAATATGTTTAAAAGTATAATATTTCTTGTACATCTGACAAGTTCACTGCTTTCTCTCTATTTTATCACCCTCTTGACACCATGTATCAATTGTGTTTATATACTATGAGAAACTGAAAGCTGGAATTCTGATGTTCATTTTGTGAATGTTAGGGTAAACAAAAAAGGAAAATATGGAAAGGCACCATATCATTCAAGTTTCAGTATCAGAATGACCAGCAGTTCTGTGCCCTCTTTGTCCCTCTTAAAATGGACACTGCAGTCACCTGAACAACTACAGCTTAGTATAGTGGGTCCTTCCTGGGTCAGTGCTCCACGCTGACCGTCTATGAGGAAATGCTGATAGGCGCCGCATGGCATTTTGCTGTGAATGCACAAAAGCCTCCTAATGCTTCCCTATGGAAAAAAAAAAAAGCATTGGATTGGCTGAGATCTTCAAAATGGATGATCTCAGCCATGAAGATCTCAGCCACAAGGAGACCAGTGCGGCGATTTTGAAAATTACCAGGGACCTTAATAGGTATTCCAGCACTATAGTGTTAGGAGTACATATTTGTATTCATAACTCTAAATTGTTCCTTTAATGTAGGGCTATCAGAGTATCTGTAGAACTTACAGCACTAACCAATGTCTGAGATGGGTGCATGGAATGTAGTACACCTAGGTTACTCACCTTTTAATGTGCATTTACACTTATTGCAACTCCTGTGCATTATCCTTACTCAACTGACTTAACAGTGTGCATGGTTGTAACATGAACCCACCTGTGTCTCTCTCAAGCTCCCATATACTGACATTCACTGATTATGCACCCTGCCACAGACTCTAAACCGGTTATGTAAAGTCACCCAGTCATATTTACCCACCCTGTTACATACCGCTAGTCACATACAGCCACCTACCTAGTCACACGTACCAACCCAGTCACACTCATCCACCCTAATCGATTTTACTCAACCACCTCCCGTTTCATATATTCCTATTCAACAAGTCTCCTACAGCTACCTACTCACCCAGTTAGAGCTCCCTGCACCCAAAAATGTTTATCTATCAAAGCAGGCAAAATTCCCCTACCCACCCAACATCTATTTCCTGCATACTGTAAATTATGCAGGCAATCAGATATTACACAGTCATATCTACACATTTTTAATGAATCTGCACCATTAGTCTGGTTAAGGATACTGAGAATGGGACAGCATCTGCATTATTGGGAACCACATTTTCCTAGATTTTTGAGGACTGTGTTTCCCATGATGCCCCTTATTATAAAAGGAGATGGGCATATAAAAGCAGCAGGCATACATACCTACCAACCAGGTGTCTCTATTTAGGAGGGACAGTTCCTATGTTGGGCCAAATCCCTCTGTCCCTTTTTATGTCCTTATGACCCTCTTTTCTCAGAACTCTATATTGTTGATATGTCTGAATATATAACAGAACTCCACAGCAATAAAGCTCACAGAAATGTGTGTTTAAGATGAAATAAATGTGTTTAGCAATCAGTCTGTGTATATAAGATACATGATTCTAAATCGCATTATAGCTGTATAAATGTTGCGGTCACCGGCCCGCCGAGCCTCACGGTCGTGCCCGACCGGCACGACCGCTCCGACTACACGAGCTTACCTGCTCGTCGGCGAGCCGGGAACCGCGCACATAGTTCTTCCGGGCATAGCGCCCAGATCCAAGATGGCGCCGACCGCGTGGTCGCGTCTATTGCTAGCCCCGCCCCCGAGAATTATACCAACGTGTGCGTGACGTCACGACGTCAACGCACACGCACGTTTTGGGGTCAGAGGTCGCCCTCTGATCAATCATAGCCTAGAGAGGGGTATTTAAACCCCTAGCTTTCCCCATTACTTTGCCATGTCGTGGTTTCAGTTTCCTGGTTTCCTGAAAGTGCTATTCTCGTGTTTCTGATTTCCTGGTATCCTGATCCTTGGCGTTTCCCTGGTTATTCTGATCTCTGGTTTCCCTGACTTGGCTTGTTTAATCGGTATTGAGTATTTTCTGGCTTCCTTGACCTCGGCTTTCCCTTTGACCATTCTCTGTCTCTAGCGTATTAGTCCGGCCATTCTAAGGACCGGTTTACGCTCTTTCCTATTATTTTCCTTTTCTTACTTATGTATATGTTTACATAGTTTCTGCGTGCTGGACCACATTACTAGTCGTGACATTACGACATGGCCATGGATCCTGCAGAACTATGCAAGCATATGATCGCATGTGAGAGTAGGGTGGAGGATATGGACCACAGGTTAGACCAATTTGCCCAGGCATTTCAGACCTTGCTCCAGAGGACTGCCTATTTAGAGGTCCCTCCGGTACCACCTGTGGTTCCGCCACCTGTAGTGGTTCCCGTACCACATAAACCACCGTCCATAACCTTGTCACCGCCCCCCCGCTATGGAGGTGATTCTAAGGAATTCAGAGGTTTTTTAAACCAAATTGAATACCACTTTGAGGCCTCCCCAGGTTCATTCCCAACAGATAGATCAAAAATAGGCTATCTGATGAACCAATTAACTGGAAAAGCTTTGACCTGGGCTAACCCCTTATGGGAAAGTGGTGACGCAGTAGCCCGTGATTACAATACTTTTCTTACGGCCTTTAAAGCTACATTTGAACCTAAAGGCAGGGAGAAGAACGCTGCCAAAGCCCTTATGCGAATCAAGCAAGGCAGTCGTTCTGTAGCCGATTATGCTATAGAGTTCAAGACATTAGCGTCTGAGGTTGATTGGACCAATAGCGGTCTGGTGGCTGCTTTCTCTGAAGGTTTAGCTGAGAATATACACGATGAGACTGCAGCTAGAGACCTTCCGGTTAGTCTTAACGAGTTTATTGCCTACATGATAGACATTGACAACCGGCTCAGAGAGAGAGAGAAAAACAAACAACGTAACAGACGCTCTAATTTGTCCATAGCCCCTCGTTTCTCTAACCCAGTGGTGAGTAGCCAAACGCCTCTTCCAGAACCTGAACCCATGCAATTGGGTAGTGCTAAACTCACTGAGGCAGAGAGACAACACAGACGTAACGAGGGGTTATGTATGTATTGTGGCAAGAAGGGGCATCTAAGGTCGTCATGCCCGGTTCGGCCGGAAAACTTGCACACCTAAGGCACGTACGGGGACCGACCTTAGGTGTGATGTATATGTCCCCTAAATTGACTAAGAACCGTTTCCTTATCAAAGTAACCTTATCTATCGAGAACACTACTGTTCAATGTGAGGCTATGATTGACTCTGGGGCAGCGGAGAATTTCCTAGACAAAGAATTCTCTGCAAAACATCTCCTGCCCTTAAGACATAAAGAGAAACCTATAGCAGTCGAGGCCATTGATGGGAGGCCTCTTACCCAGCCTTTCATCACACACGAAACTCTGCCAATCACTGTTTCAGTGGGTGTTCTCCATTCTGAAGAAATGACCTTTCAAATTATCTCTTCACCTACAGTTCCGATAATACTCGGTTTCCCTTGGCTCCTTAAACACAATCCACGTTTGGATTGGATTGAAGGAGAGATTGTGAGTTGGGGTGAGAGATGCAAAGGTGTCTGCTTTAAACAAATCCCACAACCTATTGGCACCATTAATGTTCCTGTTACACCTCCCTTGACCACACAAATTCCACAACAGTATATGGATTTGAAAGAGGTATTTAACAAGGTCCAGTCAGAAGGGTTACCTCCTCATAGACCTTATGACTGTACTATAAATTTATTACCAGGGACTATGCCTCCCAAGGGAGGAATCTATGCCTTGTCCCCCCAGGAAAATCTTTGTTTAGAGGAATACATTAAGGAGGCTCTCAGAAAGGGTCATATCCGTAGGTCCTCCTCACCAGCCGGGGCTGGATTCTTCTTTGTCTCTAAAAAAGAAGGAGACCTACGCCCTTGTATTGATTATAGGGGTTTGAATAGGATTACCATTAAAAACGCCTACCCTATTCCCCTTATATCAGAGCTATTTGACAGATTGAAGGGAGCTCGAGTCTTTACCAAGCTCGATCTCCGAAGTGCATACAATCTAGTCAGGATTAAGGACGGTCACGAATGGAAGACCGCATTTAACACCAGAATGGGACATTACGAATACCTGGTTATGCCGTTTGGATTATGTAACGCTCCAGCGGTATTCCAGGATTTTATTAACGATGTCCTAAGAGAGTACCTTCACATGTTCGTTCTAGTGTATTTGGACGACATTCTCATCTATTCCCCAGACCTAGAGACACATCACGAACATGTGAGAATTGTACTGAAAACCCTGTTACAAAACGGCCTTTACTGTAAACTGGAGAAATGCCAGTTTGACCAAACGGAGATACAATTCCTTGGATACGTTATATCTCCGTCTGGTTTCCAGATGGATCCTCGTAAACTGGAGGCAGTCTTACAGTGGCCATTACCCAAGGGCCTTAAAGCTACTCAACGCTTTATAGGTTTTGCAAATTACTACCGCAAATTCATAAGGGGATTTTCCTCCGTGATTTCCCCTATAACCAATTTAACAAAAAAAGGAACAAATTGTATATCTTGGCCCAAAGAAGCAAGAGAGGCATTTGAACAATTAAAATTTTTATTTTCCTCAGCACCTGTCCTGACCCATCCTGATCCATCCAAACCATTTATCCTAGAGGTGGATGCATCAGAAACAGGAGTTGGAGCCATTCTGTCTCAAAGAGAAAGTCCTGATACGCCTTTACATCCCTGTGGATTTTACTCTCGCAAACTCACACCTGCAGAGAGGAATTACGACATAGGGAATAGGGAACTTTTGGCCATTGTACTTGCCCTTAAGGAATGGAGGCATCTCTTAGAAGGTTCCAAAGAGCCACTTTTGATCTTTACTGATCATAAGAATTTGGCTTATATTGGGGACGCTAAGAGACTGTCCTCTCGTCAGGCTAGGTGGTCATTGTTCCTCTCCCGATTCAATTTCGTAATTACGTACCGGCCTGGTACTAAAAACACCAAGGCAGATGCACTTTCTCGGCAGTTTAAGACAGATGAAGTACCAGAACAGGAGATATATCCTATTGTACCTCCTGAATGCCTCATTGCCACTACTGTTTCCGAAGTGTCTTCTCCACTCTTATGTGCCATAATAGCAGATCAAACTCAGGCACCTGTGGGAAAACCTCCGGACAAACTGTATGTGTCACCTCAGTTTCGAAAGAAGGTACTAGATTTGTTCCATGACAACCTCACAGCGGGCCATCCTGGAGTCCATAAAACTCTCTCAGCCGTCTCCAGGAGATTTTGGTGGCCTGCTCTTAGAAACGATATCAAAGATTATGTTGGGGCATGTCAAATATGTGCAGTTTCTAAAGTTCCTCCTAGGTCACCTCCGGGACTGTTACAACCACTGCCCATACCTAGTGCTCCATGGACCCACTTGGCCATGGATTTCATTGTGGATCTACCCAGTTCAAACGGGTTTAATACAGTCCTTATGGTTATTGATAGATTCACGAAGATGGCACATTTCGTCCCACTTAAGAAATTACCATCTGCTCAAGATCTTGTTCAAATATTCTTGAGAGAGATCTTTCGGTTGCACGGTGTACCCAAAAACATAGTATCTGACAGAGGTACCCAGTTTGTTTCTAGGTTTTGGCGTTCCTTTTGCAAACAATTGGGCGTCGAACTCTCCTTTTCATCAGCATATCACCCTCAAACAAATGGAGCAGCAGAGAGGGCGAATCAGTCTTTAGAAGCCTATTTACGTTGCTTTATAAATGCCAATCAATCTAACTGGTATGAGCTCTTACCCATGGCTGAGTTCGCCAGAAACAACGCCACTCATGAATCTTCTAATCACAGTCCATTCTTTGTTAATCAGGGTTATCACCCCGCTGTTTTACCTTCTGCATTCTCAGACACAGAAATCCCCGCTTTGGACACCCGTTTAGAATCGATTCATGATACCTGGGATTCCGTCCATTCAGCTCTGCAAAAAGCCTCATTCCGAGCAAAGGTCCAAGCTGACAAGAAACGGGGCGCTAATCCTGTCTATCTTCCAGGTGACAGGGTGTGGCTCTCCACGAGACATATCAAGCTTAAGGTCCCATCCATGAAATTTGCCCCTCGGTACATTGGTCCCTTTCGAGTTACCCAACGTATTAATCCAGTGACCTATTCTTTGGCACTACCGGCTCATATGAGAATAGCGAATACTTTCCATGTGTCTCTGCTCAAGCCCCTTACTTGCAATCGCTACACCAGGGTATCCACTCCTCCTCCGCCCTTGGTAGTGGGTGATCAAGAAGAATACGAAGTCCATTCTATCATGGACTCCAAATTATCCAGAGGTGTCTTGTCCTATCTCGTTGACTGGAAGGGTTATGGTCCCGAGGAACGTTGTTGGGTTCCTGCTGACCGGGTCCATGCGCCCCGTCTTATCCGGTCGTTTCACAACCGCTTTCCTCTTAAGCCGGGTCCTTCCCGCCCGGTGCGCGGTCTTCGAGTGGGGGGTACTGTTGCGGTCACCGGCCCGCCGAGCCTCACGGTCGTGCCCGACCGGCACGACCGCTCCGACTACACAAGCTTACCTGCTCGTCGGCGAGCCGGGAACCGCGCACATAGTTCTTCCGGGCATCGCGCCCAGATCCAAGATGGCGCCGACCGCGTGGTCGCGTCTATTGCTAGCCCCGCCCCCGAGAATTATACCAACGTGTGCGTGACGTCACGACGTCAACGCACACGCACGTTTTGGGGTCAGAGGTCGCCCTCTGACCAATCATAGCCTAGAGAGGGGTATTTAAACCCCTAGCTTTCCCCATTACTTTGCCATGTCGTGGTTTCAGTTTCCTGGTTTCCTGAAAGTGCTATTCTCGTGTTTCTGATTTCCTGGTATCCTGATCCTTGGCGTTTCCCTGGTTATTCTGATCTCTGGTTTCCCTGACTTGGCTTGTTTAATCGGTATTGAGTATTTTCTGGCTTCCTTGACCTCGGCTTTCCCTTTGACCATTCTCTGTCTCTAGCGTATTAGTCCGGCCATTCTAAGGACCGGTTTACGCTCTTTCCTATTATTTTCCTTTTCTTACTTATGTATATGTTTACATAGTTTCTGCGTGCTGGACCACATTACTAGTCGTGACAATAAATTATTAATAAGTCACTGAGAATTTCTCAGAACCGCCTAGTCCCTAACCACACCACACCCCTAAAATTAAAGGGACACTATAGTCACCTTAACAACTTTAGCTTAATGAAGCAGTTTTGGTGTATAGAACATGCCCGTGCAGCCTCACTGCTCAATCCTCTGCCATTTAGGAGTTAAATCCCTTTGTTTATGAACCCTAGTCACACCTCCCTGCATGTGACTTGCACTGCCTTCCATAAACACTTCCTGTAAAGAGAGCCCTATTTAGGCTTTCTTTATTGCAAGTTCTGTTAAATTAAGATTTTCTTATCCCTTGCTATGTTAATAGCTTGCTAAACCCTGCAAGAGCCTCCTGTGTGTGATTAAAGTTCAATTTAGAGATTGAGATACAATTATTTAAGGTAAATTACATCTGTTTGAAAGTGAAACCAGTTTTTTTTCATGCAGGCTCTGACAATCATGCCCAGGGGAGGTGTGGCTAGGGCTGCATAAACAGAAACAAAGTGATTTAACTCCTAAATGGCAGTGAATTGTGCAGTGAAACTGCAGGGGAATGATCTATACACTAAAACTGCTTTATTTAGCTAAAGGTGACTAGTGTTCCTTTAAAGTGTCCCTCTTTGTCTATTTGAAGTGTTGGAATGTATGGGCAAATAAAGGGAGGGGAACAAGGTATTGAAAGGGAATGGAAATGTATCTACATCTCCATAAGACACCGAAAACTCCAGCACCCAGGTGTCAATGACCATTGGCTCTTCCCTACAGTAGCAAATAGAATTCCATGCTGATACAATGTACAATTTTTTGTCACGACTTAAAATGCAGATATTCACTACACCAGAAATTATTCAAGGTAATTGCTAATGTAGAAGAAAATAAATGAGCATAAAAAAAAGTTGTGGCATATTTTCGATTCCGCTATTTGCAGTTATGTATCTAAATGTAATTGTGAATCGCTAATAATACCATTGGAAAAAATTTACATTATTTAAATATCTTTTAATTATGTTTTGTTTTTTTGTTTTTTTTAGAACCGCCTTCAAAATATCCAAACTCGCAGATGTACTATGTTGCAGGAAGCATTATAATATTGATTTTTCTATGTGCCATTGCAGCATATGTGGCAATCAGAACTAAAAGGTATTTTTTTTTTTCTATAATCATTGCATGAATTTTTTTTTTTTTATATCAAAGCTAGCAATTTATGAAACTCCATGCTAATATTTTAAGCTGCTGGAGATAAGAAATTTTAAACAGAAGTACTAATGTTTTTCGAGCCCAAATGTGATAACTTGATGATTAATTGCATAATATATAATAAGAATAATTAAATGCCTAGAAAGATCACCTTGACAATTATATTAGAGTAGATGTTTAGCACATAAAATTTATTTATGATATCCCCCCAAAAAAATTTCTAAGGCAATGCATGCTTTTGGCGTAATTTTTCTGTGTTCGTAAGAGCTCTGTGCTATTATATCACGTTTTATCAGGGAGACACATGGACTAAAAATGGGCTTTACGCCACAACGCAGTCAACTTAAACACCAGCAGGGTTATTTACTGAGGCGAGAATTAAAAGTGAAATTCTAATTTAAGTCCAGAGTATCCAAACTGAAAGTATAGCTTTTCAGTTTCAGCTATTTTGACTTTAAATATGAAATTCACTTTGAATTCACCTTGAATGAGGATAACGCAGGACAGCAGCTTGCTTGGAACACTGAGGGTAACGCAGGACAGCAGCTTGCTTGGAACACTGAGGGTAACACAGGACAGCAGCTTGCTTGGAACACTGAGGGTAACACAGGACAGCGGCTTGCTTGGAACACTGAGGGTAACACGGGACAGCGGCTTGCTTGGAACTCTGAGGGTAACGCAGAACAGCAGCTTGCTTGGAACACTGAGGGTAACACAGGACAGCAGCTTGCTTGGAACACTGAGGGTAACACAGGACAGCAGCTTGCTTGGAACACTGAGGGTAACACGGGACAGCGGCTTGCTTGGAACACTGAGGGTAACACAGGACAGCAGCTTGCTTGGAACACTGAGGGTAACACAGGACAGCAGCTTGCTTGGAACACTGAGGGTAACACGGGACAGCGGCTTGCTTGGAACACTGAGGGTAACACGGGACAGCAGCTTGCTTGGAACACTGAGGGTAACACAGGACAGCAGCTTGCTTGGAACACTGAGGGTAACACGGGACAGCAGCTTGCTTGGAACACTGAGGGTAACACAGGACAGCAGCTTGCTTGGAACACTGAGGGTAACACAGGACAGCAGCTTGCTTGGAACACTGAGGGTAACACAGGACAGCAGCTTGCTTGGAACACTGATGGTAACACAGGACAGCAGCTTGCTTGGAACACTGAGGGTAACACAGGACAGCAGCTTGCTCAGGAACACATGGTTGAAGTAATAAACCTTAACTCTGGTAACTATAGAAGTCCTCCCATTTAAATGTATGGATAAACATCGGATTTACTTACATATATCACTTGTAATATAATAAAATACATCAGAACATTTTAAACTAAATGCAATCTCTAACACAAAATCTTTGCTATAATTTCAGACATTGGTCGAGCAAGTTACAGAAAAAGGCAAAGGATTTTGTCTATGAAATGGATGCTTCCAATATGTTACATTGATTTCTTAGAAACCTTTTATTTCCGATTTAAAAGACTACTAGTAAGCTGTGCCGTGGCAGAGAATAGTGAATGTCGAAGGATTTGTGCCACGTTTTTATTTTATTTTTTTATGCATACTATGCTATTGTACAATTGTTGTTTGAAAGAAAAACTATTTACAAAATATAATGTACAGAATGAAATTATTTTATGTGTCTGGAAATCTTAGCATTAGAACTATTTAATATTGTATGTAATATATCTGGAATTTTGCAGTGTCCTCTTTTGATATAAATGAAACAAATAAAATGAAAAAAAATCAAACAAAATGAATGTGTTCTGGTTTGTGTGCATGCATGTAAATTTGTAAACTTTTTTGTAAACTTTTTTTATTGGGCAAATAGGTGTGATCAGCACATCATCAGATGAGCTAACTGGCGAAACGCGCACGTCAGGGGCTCGGGTAGCAAAATCTTCATACCAGAGATGTCAGCATGTCATGATCGTTTATCTAGCCGCGTCAACTGACATTATAGCTACCTAGCACGGACTGATTTTCTCTTATTTATTTAATCAATTATGGGCGGTCTGGGTATCTATTTTTGCTTAGTGTGAGAGTAGAATTTATGGGTAAGAGTCTTGAAGGCACAGTAGCCTCTACTTCTTTCTGAATAAGCTTTCAACTTTTTATCTAATCCTACCCACATGAATTATACTTCTCTCCTTCGCCTGAAAGTTGATAGTTGATTTATAATATGCATTGTACCTTCTGCGGTCCCCCTATTTACCACTAAAAAGGCTTAAAACATAGAATCCTTCTTGCAGTGAACTGGGATATTTACTTTTGCAGAAAAACTAAAGTGAAAAATATTTTTTATTAACATTTACATTTTTTTGAATACAATACATTTGCTCTGAAAGGCCCAATATATCAGAGAAACCTAACTGATATTGGATCAATTAATTAATACACAAAAAAAATATGGAATCAATAGAACAGGAAAAAATATTAAACAAAATAAAAATAAATAATTTTAAAAATTAGAAATGCCACTAGATTTAAATGTTGATTTAGTTATATGCTACAATAAACACAGATTACGAGGCAAACAGGACACAAACTTTCCTCCAATATAATGCTTTTTCCTAAACGCTTAGTTTGTTCTTTTATAACATTGCCAAAGAGCATAATGTTATTACAGCAAGCTCACATAACGTTCAACGAACTCACATAACGTTCCTTTGCATAGCTGCCAAATAGCCGTACGTGCATGTAAGCAGATATCATTTAATTTACTCAAATACAGCTAATTACTGATACTTTTTTTTTTTTGAAATTAAAGGATCAGTTTTCCATTATCTGTTTGCTGTAATATAGGTGTTTTCCAAATGGCAGACCACAAACTAATATGGGTGTCCATAGCATGAGACAAGATGAGGCAAGCACCCCTCCGAAATCGCCTTTCTTTTGATTTAAATTGGGTCTAGCATGACCGTGCCTGTATTCGTTATGTGTTTGCCCTTCCTTGAAAACGTTATTGCCCAAGCTGTAAAACTGTAACTCCTTAATGATTTGAGATCCAGTGAGATAGCTCAGTGGGCTAATCCGTTATCAGTAGAATCTGTTCAACCCTTGGGGGTCACGGGTTCACATCCCAGCAGGATTGACTCAGCTCTTCATCCTTCTGAGGTACATTAAATGAGTACCATTAAATTGGGTAATGGTAACAACCCTTGCAAGTTGGGCAAATGTAACATCCCCAGGAAAAACTTGGAATCTGTATTAATACTTTTCTGGTTAAATACGTTCTTGTTATTATTTAGACTGGCAGCCTAGAATTGAAATGGCTCTTTAAATGCTGGGAGTTATTCTCTGTATTTTGTGATACATGGCACTAAATAGATTGCTTTCCCCTCGGTGAACATGGTAAGTCATGAACGTGGGAGATAATGATATTGGGCAATGAGTATGAGAAAGCTATATACCAAGAGCATAATGTTTATACATTTAACAGGGTTTTATTCAGTGAACATGAATTGTGGTGAATTATAAAACAAATTGCAAAATGTAGGTGAATAATGCTGATTAGGAAAGAAAATTACAACTCTGCTATAGGCAGTTATTTTTGCCTAAAATGAATAATTCAGTATTTTGTTTGCTGCAATTTGCTGTTTAGCAAATATACTCCAATCTGTTCTATAAAGTCAACATATATTTAGAGCCAGGAATCAGGGGTCACAAGGGCATTGCAAATTTACAGCCAATTTGTAGAAACTTAGAATCATCTGTGTTTTTCCATTTGTCTGTAAAATTTGCAATTATCTTTACAATTTTCCATTGTTCCCAGAGCAGGGGCAGGGGATAACTACACTGACGTCATTTTTTTCCCCCTAAAAAACACTCTGATACTTTAACAAAGAATAGGCTTGAACTGACAGATATTGTTGATTATTACAAATCTTAACAGCTTTTAACATCCAGACAAATCTGTTACCATTCTAACAATCTGTTACCAGTTAACAATCTCTTACCATTAAACCATTAAGGACAGATATGGCATCATTAGAGTTCTGTAGAAAATGGTACCATTGTTTTTGCTAGATTTTAATTTGTCAATACTGTACATGTCCTCCTGAGAGGGTCTTCTGGCATAGCTATTCAACTGCACTATGCCAATCTTCTCTCATAATGACCCTATGTGATTATTTTGAAGTGCTGTGATGCATTGACTTCTGCCCCTTGAGTAGTGGTGATATCATAAGTCATATTTAAAAAGTTGATTAATATTTGGTTGAGCTCCTCAAGTGTTTATGAATGTAACAGATGGGACCTGAAGCTAAACTGCCCACCGCGCCATTGGGAAATATCATTGTTAGCATTTTTCTCATAATGGTTTTCATGGTACATGGCATATTCACTATTTAAATAGAATTATTATTTCTTTAATCATATTCCATGACATTTTTCTATGTTGGGAAAAACCACATGTAATTTTCTGATTACAGTTGCCTCTAAGTATTAATTGGCCACGGCGTAGCAAAATGTATACATTATGATACATCAACTAGACATGTGCAATTCGTTTCGGTCCGAATATGAATTCGGACGAATTTCGGGCAATTCGGACATTCGGGTACTTCCGAATGTCCGAATTGCCGAAGTGCCCAGGTCCCGAAGTTCTGAAATTACAGAATTTCCGAAGTTACGAAGCACAGTATTGCCTAAGTACTAATATACTTACCCAGTGAAAGAAGAAGAATGTTACATTGTATACAATTTTAAATAAAAAGTATACAAACATAGCCAGGATTCACCTGTAAACATTTGCAACACTTACAACAATCAAGTAACATACATTCATATAAAATGTAAGTTACTTAGCCAGTCAATGTAATGACAGGAATGAATAAGTAGATAACTCCCTAATTCCCACGGTATTAGGGAGCTATCTACTAAAAGGCTGAAAGACCTGAATTGGTCTTTCAGCTAAATTTACTAATACTAAAAATTAATTAGTATTAGTAAATTATGCCCCTACTCGCTATACCGCTCAGGGGTGGGGGCCAAGGGGGTGGACATTAGGTCCCCCCACTTTTTAGTATTTAGGGCCCCCACCCACCGCTCAGGGGGGAGGACATTAGGTCCCCCCATTTTTTAGTATTTAGGGCCCCCACCCACACTCAGGGGGGAGGACATTAGGTCCCCCCCCTTATTTTACTGTAGGGCCCCCACCCATTGCTCAGGGGTGGGGGCCAGGGGGGAGGACCTTAGGTCCTCCACCTTTTTAGTATTTAGGGCCCCCACCCGCCGTTCAAAGATGGGGGCCAGGGGGGAGGACATTAGGTCCCCCCCTTATTAGTATTTAGGGCCCCCACCCGCCGCTCAGGGGTGGGGGCCAGGGGGGAGGACAATAGGTGCCCCCATCATTTTACTTTAGGGTCCCCACCCGCCGCTCAGGGGTGGGGGCCTGGGTGGGGCAATAGGTCCCCTTTAGTTTAAAAGCGGTGGGGGCTCGGTTGGGGGGACCCTATTTTTTTTTTTTTAAACAGTGAGCAGCCACAGGCTGCTCACTGTTTACTAGACATGCCCCTACTCACGGTATAGCGAGTAGGGGCAAAATTTACTAATACTAAGTCATTTTTACTTAGTATTAGTAAATTTGTCTAAAAGACCAATTTGGGTCTTTCAGCCTTTTGGTAGATAACTCCCTAATACCGTGGGAATTAGGGAGTTATCTACTAAGCGGCTGCAATAGAAGTCCCTAAGTGCCCAAGTTCCAAAGTTCCGAAGTTGCCGAAGTTCCGAAGTGCTGCAGTGCCGAAGTTCGAAGTTCCGAAGTGTTGAAGTGCCGAATTGCCGAAGTCCCGAATTGCGAAAATCCCGAATTTCAGAATGCCGAGCCGAACCGAACCGAAAATTTTCCCCATGCACATGCCTAACAGCAACACAATTACGCTAGTATCGTGTACATGCCCTAGGGGCAACATGTGTGTATTTCGTCGAAATTTCAATGCTGCCCATTTTCTAATGTCAATGTTTCGCTACCCCATGTGTATCATAAGTTCTGCGTTTTAGGTACAGCATCAAATATATTGCAGCTGCTGTCAAGCTTTTGTATACCAGTGTTTCTTACGGTGGTCTGCTCTTTTTGCTAGACTATGCTGTTGACTGCTTAGGTGATCATTTCCACCAGCATTCTTATAGTCCAAAAATGTTTCCTAAGAACAGCATATTTCTGGGTAAGGGCAATGGCTACAGCTTTTATGTGACAACCATCATAAACTAAAAGTAAACTGGCCGAAGACTACTGGCCAATAGGACACAACAGGCAGAAAGTACTGTGTAATCTTGCCACAAGCCACATGCCCACAAATGCAACTGTCAGACATTTCAAGATTTGATATGTTATGCTCAGGGGTGTAACTAGAAACCACGGGGCCCTGGTGGTTTCTAGTTATGCCGCTGGTTTCGCACCAGGGCCCCGTGGTTTCTAGTTACGCCCCTGAGCATAACATATCAAATCTTGAAATGGACAGGCTGCAGCAGACTGGGCTCCACTTGTGCCATCCATGAACAGAAAACTGTAGCTACACTGGGTACTGGCACACCACCACTTTAGAGGAGATTGGAAAAACAGAATAATATTTTCTGTTGCAGAGTGTGGATTGGTAATGTAAGGATTTTGAGTAAATATCTTTAATCAACAGATTCATCTTTCTTTGTGCTGGTGGGACTGGAGTAATGTGATGGGGAATATTTATTGTCACAAATTAAGCACCTGCTGGACATTATTTAAATGCCACAGAGCACCTGAGTGTTATTCAGGAGAGGGCAGACAAAGGGGCCGCAAGGTAATATCGCCCCCTCCCAGGACCACTAGAATATTGAGGATTGTGGGATGCTGCCTCAAGTAATATTAATAATAACCATTAGTTGATATCTGAGCAATTATGTATTTGAGAACTTGGATAGTGTGTCAATCCCTCAGATGTCACAATTACTCCAGAATGCCTCATAAGGCAATGCTGTCCTATAATATTCAGATTAAGAATACAAATAACTATTATGTTTACTTATCCCCCTATATTTGGCAAATAAGTCTGAAAAATAAAATCAAATCAAGCCAGTCTTGGTACACACATGTTAGCTCATTAAAAAGTAAATACAATTCTATAAATTGTGCTAGCAGAAATGTTAGGAAATACGTAGAAAAACCTATTTAAAAACGTCCCCATTCTCCACATATTAATAATTTTATTTGGCATAGATCAGCATAGAAAAAATGTAGATAATGATTGTCAATTTAGAATGACCCAGTATTGAATGACTAAAATTGGAAGACAAACTGATATGAACGAAATTAAATAAACTTAATTATTTTACATGGAAAAGTAACAAATGTACTACATTTGGATATTTAAATATCCACTTATGCCTGGATTTTATGAAGAAAATTACAAGTTCACAACCACTGGAAATATGGTTTTATCTAATCTTCTACAGATGTTCCTCCAGCTTTGTGGTTTACACAGCATGGTAATTGAATGATTTAGAACAGAATAGATCCAATCTTACATTCTATTTCAGTTAGCTGTTCTTAATAAACTGGTACGGAACCATGATTCAACAATTAGCAATGTTGGAATCATCTATGATTCATACATTTTCATACTGGCACATGGGTCTTTCTTTCTTTCTTTCTTTCTTTCTTTCTTTCTTTCTTTCTTTCTTTCTTTCTTTCTTTCTTTCTTTCTTTCTTTCTTTCTTTCTTTCTTTCTTTCTTTCTTTCTTTCTTTCTTTCTTTCTTTCTTTCTTTCTTTCTTTCTTTCTTTCTTTCTTAATAATATAGAAACAAACATATTTTTATGGCAGATAGAAAAAAAACAATTAATCTTTCTGAAAAATAGCAAAAAAGGCGCAAACATTTTCTTTTTCCATGCAAAACCACACCTGTGTTCAAGGTCCTAAGATACAAAATACTTATCTTTTAAATTCCTTTACTCTTCCTATTGGAGTCACAGATCCTCCATAAAACATAAATAGTTCCTCAGACCCAAATATAGTAATTTTTCTCTATAGATTGATCCTCAACAAAGGAGGCCTATGCACTCATAGGGCAGTATATAATCAACTGGCAAAACGTTTTACATAACTCACCAGAGTTGGAGCCTTAGATCAGTGGTTCCCAACCCAGTCCTCAAGTACCCCCTACCAGTCCAGGGTTTAGGGATTACCTTGTTGTGTCTAAGGTGTTTTTTTTTTTTTTTAAAAAAACACCTTAGACACAGTCCCTAAATCATGGACTGGTAGGTAGTACTTGAGGACTGGGTTTGGAACGACTGCCTTAGATGGATTTAGGCTCATTTATAGCGCCCACAACACTCTTTTAGATGCTTTTTTGACCTTTGCAGAAGTGACGATATGAATATAACCTGGATACCAAGGATTGGAGTAGCACTTCTTCCCAGAATAGAAGCCGCAATAATCTGGTGTGGAGATCAACCTTTGCCGTGGTGTAAATTACAATGGTCAGGTTGCCAATGGTAAAAGCAGGACTCCATCTTAGAATAAAACTCACAGCAAAAGTGAGAGGTAAAATAGAATGTCTTCTAATTAGATCAAGAAAGTAAACATATGTACTATATATTCTATAAAAAAACAAATATAAAATGTGTCTGAAACACGTTTTGCCAGTTAAAACTGGCCTTCATGTAAAGTCCAATCATCCTGTTTAAATACACTGCATAAATCAGCGTCTTTCAGTTCGGTGTTTGACGTCCTTTTCGGTTAGCATTTGCGGATCAGGCTAATTTATGCAGCCTTCCAACCCAACAAAACAGCACAAGAATTCCTACAATACTACACCAATCTATATAATCACACCTCAACACCTACAAATGAAGCAGCGGAACACATGACACGTATATCCGCCTTTCTAAAACCCCTCAAGCTACCCTCCCTTCCCACCAAGGCAAGAGACCAACTGGCAGAATCTTATCGACCAAAAACACTAAAACAGTCATACCTCTCAATCGTTACATATCTGGTGGAGATTTTGCTGGAGGGAAACTCATAGGATGCAGCTATAAGAAAACTCAGATTCTCTTAAATGCTAATCTTTCTCTAATTCATGGTTTCATCTTTCAAGTAAATCCATACCCCCCTAACCTCACTGTCCAGTGAAGCAGGAAGTCAATGGGCGGTGTAAAAGGGTGGGCCACTGACGCGGATCATGTAACCAGAATCTCCGAAAGGGATTAACATGCCCAAACAGGAGGGGTGTCTGCCCAAAGAATTGGAAAGCTAGTTTGGCATGAATGCATGTCAGACTGCCTGTCAATCATGCATGCTGGCCAACAGCATCCTGAGCTTGGATTAAATGTGTCTAATGATGCGCTCGCTCGATGCTTTCTAAGGACTGTCCCCTAGAACTCACATGTCCACTTGTCTCATTCGCTTCTTACTAGCAGGCAGAAGCTCCTGTTATACAGTATGAGACATAGAAAAGGGGGATGTAGTGAGTGTAGAAGAAAGGGAACATGCCACAGTGTTAGAGAGACCAAAGTTAGCATTACCTTAACTAATTTAATTTCAGCTAGTCCACACAAGTTTTGTTTCCATATATCCCTCTTAAGTTTCCATACTTAAGTAAGAATATGTGAAGAGTAGTTAGGGTTGCCACCTTTCTTGGAAAAAAAATCTAATACATAACTAATACATACAGATACATACACACAGACAGACATGCATACATACACATACTGACATACATACATACTGACACATACATACACACATACATACTGACATACATACATACACACACACATACATGCTGACATACATACTGACAGACACACAGACACACATACACACTGACATACTGACACACAAACATACATACTGACATACATACACACATACATACGTACATACATACTGACATACATACATACCGACATACATACATACTGACACACATACATACTGACACACATACTGACATACTGACACACATACATACACACATACTAACATACATACTGACACACATACATAGATACATAGATACATACTGACATACACACATACATGCTGACATACATACTGACAGACACACAGACACACTGACATACTGACACACAAACATACACACATACATACGTATATACATACATACTGACATACATACATACATACTGACATACATACATACCGACATACATGCATACTGACACACATACATACTGACACACATACTGACATAAATACATACACACATACTAACATACATACATACTGACACACATACATACTGACATACTGACACACACACATGCATAGATACAAATTGACATATACACATACATACACACACATACATACTTTCATACTGACATACATACATACTCAAATACAGCAAATTTTGCTTACCTTTTTTGCAGGTGGAAGGCTGTGGCTGATGGGAGTCGGCGTGGCTCACACGGCCTGGCTTTCTTCACTCCCGCGCGGCGCGGAGAGGAGAGAGCTGGGAGGAAGTGTCGGCCACTTCCTCCCAGCAGTACTTTGCGGCCGTGATTTTTTTAAAGGGGCCCGGTCGTGCCCCTGAAGATATAGGGCCCATCGAGTGGCCCCAACAGCGTGCGGGCCCCGGTGCAACTGAACCAGCGTCAGTTCCACGGTTACACATGGGGCCCGGGTGGCTGGGCCCCCCAGGGCCGCCGGGCCCGTGACAACCGTCATGGTTGTCAGCCCCTGATGGCGGCCCTGCTGGGAGACACCGACACTATGTATCACAGTTTCTCTATGTATCACATTGTCTCCGTGCCCCATGTCTCCCAGTGTCCCCAAGTGTTCCCATGTCACTAGGGGACACTGGGAGGAATAGGGACACTGAGACACCAGGGACACTGGCTGGGAGACATGGGGACACTGAGACACTTGTGTCCCCATGTCTCCCAGAGTTCCCAAGTGTCTCAGTGTCCCCATGTCTCAATGTCCCCATGTGTGTCTGTGTCCCCATGTCTCAGTGTCCCCATGTGTGCCTGTGTCCCCAAGTGTCTGTGTCCCCATGTCTCCCAGCATTCCCTAGCATACCCTAGTGTCTCAGTGTCCCCTTGTGTCTGTGTCCCCATGTCTCAGTGTCCCCATGTGTGTCTGTGTCCCCATGTCTCCAAGTGTCCCAAAGTGTCTCAGCATCCCCAGAGGTCTCCCTGTGTTCCTATGTCTCGCAGTGTCCCCTAGTGTCTCAGTGTCCCCACATCCCCCTGCAGCCTTTACCCCATTCCTCACTTCCCTGAGCCATAGGTTGTCTCTACAGGCTGTGAACTGCTGTATGGACTCTCTGTGCTGTGTAGCTGCTCCTTTGTTGGTCAGTGAGTAGAGAGATGAAGATATATGCTGTAACTTCCTATCCCATACCGGCCAGGTGGCAACCCTAAGAGTAGTGTGTAAAAAATGTTTTGTAAATCAATGGGTCTATTCCATAGGCCTGGGCCATAATCCATCAGCCCCTATGTTAATCCGGCCTGGCACCCATCACAGCAGAAGATATCACATTGGTACTCAAGACACTGAAACCCATGAAAATCCCTGGCCCGGATGGCTTTTTACGGCCCTCTACTATAAAACCTTTCAGACACTGCTCATCCCCCACCTCTGCAAGGCCTTTAACACCCTTCTATAAGGTCACCCTCTGCCACTGGATATGCTAGCGGCAGACATATGACTCCTCCCAAAACCAGGTAAGGAACACCTGGACCCAGGACATTACAGGCCGATCTCCCTCCTGAATACCGACCTGAAAATACTCACCAAGACACTAGCCAACTGCATCAACCCATACCTCCCTAAACTAATCCACCCGGACCAGGTTGGCTTTATCCCCAGATGTCAAGCAGTGGATAACACTAGAAAAGCCTTCGACACAATCTAGTACTCCCAACACCGGAGCCTCCCGTCGGTAGAACTCCCACTGGAAGCAGAAAATACATTTGACTGCCTTCTCTGGCCCTACCTGTTCAAAGTACTCGGACACATTGGCTTTCCAACCAAGTTCCTCAACATACTAACTTTCACTATACGACTGCCCCACAGGACGACTACTACTCCCCAAACATTCACAATTACCAACGGCACCAGGCAGGGCTTCCCCTCTCCCCACTACTCTTTGCAATCTCACTGGAACCCCTACTGCAGGCCATATGCAACCATCCCGACATCCAGGGCATCCAGCTCAGACAAGAAACGTATACGGTAGCGGCGGATGCAGACGATGTCCTATTAACGTTAGCAAGCCCCATCCAATCCCTGCACACCACACTCACTCTGATCGGGATACAAGATCAATTTGACTAAATCAGTCTTCATGCAGTTGGCGATGGAGCAAAGCCAACTCAACAGACTCCGCAACCAATTCCCTTTCCAAATAACAACAGCATCTATAACGTATTTGGGCATAAGACTGTCCCCCCAACTACAGGACCTCTATGACCTCAACTACAAACCACTACTCACAAACGCCCTGACAGACCTACAAATATGGGCAACCTCCTACATGTGGGTGCCCCGAACACACAGACCGCTCCCTCCGCCCACCTCACCAGCAATCACCCACACATTGGCACTGTGGGATAAGCTGAACCCCAAATACAACCTGTCCTCCTTCCTCTTCCCAGTCATGACAATCTACCACAACAAACTCTTCCCCCCAGGACTGACAGCAAGACACTTTCTCCATTTTGATAGAAGGGACATATCCAGGCTACTTCACCTGTAACAACAAGGAGAAGTGTTCTCCTACAACAACCTTCCAGAGGCAGAAACCCTATTCAACTCAGTCTACTTCAAATACCTACAACTGAGAGACCTGGCACAACAACCTAGGATCAAACAAGCAGGGATATCATCCCCAACGACGTTTGAGAAACAGTGCTTTGATACACCCCTACACCCGGGACAGATCTCCGACATCTAAATCACCCTAACGACACACGCCTCCCAAGTCAACCTCACATATGTAGCAGCATTGGAACACAACCATGAACCACCGGACGAACCAGGCGACTGGGCGGACATATGGGAAGAGACAAACTCACTAACCGTATGTGTCACCCATAAGGAGCAAGCATACAAAACCTTATTCTGTTGGTATCTGACTCCGTACCGACTCCACAAAATGGGAAAAAAGCCCAACAACCAATGCTGGAAACTATGCGGTGAAACAGGCTCCAATGCTGGAAACTATGCGTTGAAACAGGCTCCTACCTCCACTGTTGGTGGCACTGCCCCAAACTGAAACCCTTGTGGACAGAAGTACACCAACTTATCGAAACGATCATCGACAAACCTTTCACAGCACACCCCTGGACCATGCTACTTACCAAACCTCTGGACTCCTTCACGAGGAGCGAAAACAAGCTCACTGCTAGGATCACTCTAGCAGCAAGATGGACGATCGCGGAGCTATGGGCAGATCAACGCACCCCAAAAATAACGACCGTCATACGCAAAATAAAAGAGACAAGAGACTTGGATGAGCTCACAGCACAAATACACAACACTTACAACTTATTCCACAAGACCTGGAACCTATGGGATGCCCAGGAATGACATAGGCGCTCCACGAAAGACACATTCTACCACCTACAACACTCCTGAGAAGAAGAGGCAGAAACGTAACGTCCAAACTGCTAATGGAAAAACTAGCTAAAGCGACAACGACCAACCCTACATTAAAGAAAAACAACAATCACAGAACAACTAGGCAAGAAAACGAAAAGACACAGAACCTTACAACAGCTGAGAGCAGCACAACCTGGTCCCTCCTCCATCCCCCCCCACTCTCCCTTCCCAACCCTCCTCCTCCCTGCCCACTCCCTACTCTCTCTTGCTCTCCCGCTTCTAGCCACCACCTCAGGCTCTCTTGCTGACCCTCCCCCTAGACACTCCCCGGTTACCTCTTATCATTATTAATGAATATGTACTGGGTAGGTATGAATCCATTTAGGGTAGGGTAAGGGGGCAGGGTCTTGAAGACCCTTTTCACCTACTTTAGACACAGAATGTTCCTCGATGCATCATGACCACTTTAATGATTGGAAGTGGTCATAGTGCCTGGGGTTTGTATGTGCAGCGTTTTGCTTTGAAATGCTGCATATAAACACTTTAGCTGCAGGAGGTGTAACTCCACCTCGTGCATTGTTATTAGAGTGTCATCAGCCAACTTAGAAATAGAATTCCGGGCTGTTAAATATCAAATCTATGCAACTAACATTGACTCTCTATCAGTTCTGTGCAAATTGTATTTGTCTCTCAGCCAATTAATGTTGACCACCGTAGAAGCCAGACTCGTGTTACTGCACCACCAGGGAGCTTTGGAGCTTTGGAGCCAGTAGCAAGGCTATTTCTGCCACTTACGCTATGATAGTGTCTCATCCTTTTTACAGCCAAATATTATTTAAAAAATGAAACTCATTTTAATGCAGACTGTTAAAGGGACACTATAGTCACCAGAACAACTACAGCTTAATGAATTTGTTTTGGTGAGTAGAATCACTACCTTCAGGTTTTTTGCTGTAAACACTGTCCTTTCAGAGAAAATGCAGTGTTTAAATTACAGCCTAGTGATAACTCCACTGGCCACTCCTCAGATGGCTATTAGAGATCCTTCCTGGGTCATGGCTGCCTAAAATGCATCCAAACATTCAGTATCTCCTCTCTCTGCATGCAGACACTGAACTTTCCTCATAGAGATTCATTGATTCAATTCATCTCTATGAGGAGATGATGACTGGCCAGGGCTGTGTTTGAATTGTGTTGGCTCTGCCCCTGATTTGCCTCCTTGTCAGTCTCAGCCAATCCTATGGGGAAGCATTGGTATTGGATCAGGTCACCACTTCTGATGATGTTCAGAAAGTTCACAGGCAGAGGCAGCAGCTTCAGACTTGAATACAAGTAAGATTTAACAATTTTTAGGGAGGCAAAGGGGGGCAAGGGGACTAGATAGTGGTTTTAACACTATAGGGTCAGGAATACATGTTTGTATTCCTGGCCCTATACTGCTCATTTAAGTAATGTCAGCAATACTGGAAGAATATTTACATTTTGTACTCGTAAATAACGTTAATAACCTGTTTTTTCTCTTAAACTACAGAGGTTTTGAAAAGTATGTGCATGTTCCATGTGTTGATTTGTCTAAGCGTTTTTCCATGGAAGTAAGATATAAATATTGCTTTCCAGTTTAAGCTGTGTTAATTAATTTTTCAAAGTGTTTCTTAAAGGGAAACTCCAGTGCCAGGAAAACGATCCGTTTTCCTGGCACTGGAGGGTCCGTCTCCCTCCCACCCACCAATCCCCAGTTACTGAAGGGGTGAAAACCCCTTCAGTGACTTACCTGAGGCAGCGGCGATGCCCCTCGCCGCTGTCTCCTCCTCCACGCCGCTCCTCCTACTGGCTCCGTCGGCCGGCCGGCGAGACTGATCCCACCCACCGGCCGAGGAGACCTAATGCGCATGAGCGGCAATTCCGCGCATGCGCATTAGGTCTCCCCATAGGAAAGCATTGAAAACGAATTTCAATGCTTTCCTATGGGGATTTGAGCGACGCTGGAGGTCCTCACACAGCGTGAGGACGTCCAGCGACGCTCTAGCACAGGTTTCCTGTGCTATGTACTATGGACCTCTAGTGGCTGTCTAGTAGACAGCCACTAGAGGTGGAGTTAACCCTGCAAGGTAATTATTGCAGTTTATAAAAAACTGCAATAATTACACTTACAGGGTTAGGAGTAGTGGGAGTTGGCACCCAGACCACTCCAATGAGCAGAAGTGGTCTGGGTGCCTACAGTGTCCCTTTAACCAACAGTCAAAGCCAAATTTTCTTCCTTTTTAGATCTCTATGAGTTTGGGTCAGCTTGAGTTTTAGTTAGGAGGAGGAACGGTGTGTGTATAGGGTGCAGTGTGTTTAGAGGACGCAGTGTCTGGGTGTGCACATTTGTGGGGTGGGACAGTGGCTGTGATCATTCAGGGATAAGGTGAGCAACTTTATATTTCATTATTAATTTTTAAAAGACACTGAGATACTGAAGGTATTGAGATCACCGTCCAATATATAACCTCCAAGGTATGCTAAAAAAATCCTTCTAATAATATCGCACTCAAAAAAAATCTATGCAAAAGATAATTTAATAAATCAGAAAAAGTATCCATGAAAACTGTATATGCTATTACTTAGAAGGGCGCAGAAATAGGCATCACATATATATATGCAAAACACAGTTCCATCAAATCTATCTGTGTTATAAGTTCCCAAATGGTATGGTAGATTACATGTCATACATGTGACATAATCACAATGTGTATCAACAACGTAAGTTCAACAAAAGAAAAAGAAAAGAGACAAACTTATGGCAATAACCACCATATAGTCTGCGGGATACACCTGATAGTTGCGTGTGTATGGCTATAATATGTCTATAGTCCCACAGCCAGATTATTGTGATAAGAAAAAAGCTACTAAAAAATAAAATAAAAAGTAAAGTAAAAAATCCAGCACACAAAAATGTGAATAAATATAAAGTCCACTCAAAACAATTAAAAAAGACAACATGAAAAAATGAAAAATAATGGTTGGATTTTACCATAGATGTTATTGTTTGTCCTGGCAAAGGTTTCTGTTGGATAATGTTGCGATGAATCCTACCGTGTCTTATTGCGTTATAGGTATTCCCCGAAGTGGGGATCCCTGTGTTACTCGTGTAGAGATTCGGAGGTATCCTCAGCTGGTAACCTGGGCTGCACGCTTGGGACATGGCTGTGTGCATTACATTATCTTTTGCATAACAGTTTTTGAGGGCATCATTATTTTAATTTTTTTAGCTCTATGTAATGTAGTTAATAATTTTTATTTAATGAGGATGTTTATTCAATGATGTTTATTTAATCGTACTTCAACTTTATTGAACATTAGTTCCCCCTCCCTGCCTCTTAACTTTGTCCAGGGAGAGGGACATGGAATGTATGGTGTAAAAGCTGCCCTACAAATCCTCTGGTGGTCCAGTGGTAATATGAGGACCCACCTCTGGCGGGTATAAGCTCTTCCTGGGTTTGGGCAGTGTCAGTATGTTGTCAAGCCATGCCAATACTCTGACAGGCTGTGCTTTAGTGTGAGAGAGGACCCTGTAAAAGTGCATAAACACAGTCTGTTGGTTTCCCTCTCCAATCACTTTGATCTTGTTCTCAGTTGGCTAATGTTAAATCTGTGAATATTGGGAGACTGTCAACAGCACATATACCATGCTGATGACAGACAACCAATAGTGGTATGGCCTCTCCCTCCATGTGGACTTAGTCCTCCCCTCAGCCAGTGAGGTGAGTGATGTCACTGGAAGAGTATCGTATCCCTTTTGTGCGATCAAAGGTAAGTTTTTCCTTTACTTTGTTTTTCCTTTTGAAAAAGGTGGTGGGAGGGGGTTCTTGCTAGCAAAGGTTACTCTAACCAAAAAACAGCATTTTATTAAGACACTACGTTTTGGTTGAAGTAACTCTTAAATAAGTTAAAAGACTAGTCTCTTTATCTTAAGAAACATAATCTAAATTAGAATCTTTGTTGCACTATATGCAATATTTAGCATTCAGAAAAAACATAGGTGGTGTTTCAGTGACATTATCTGTCAATAAATGTTGAAACACTTTGCTGCCATTCTAATTATAGATTCCAATTATTGATCAGGACATATTTCTGTCTTATTGATGGTTACATGTTGAAACAATCACAGTTTGAGAACCATTGGGTTCAAGTTGCAATGGAGATTGATGTTACAGGGTGGGTAGGTAACAGTGCATCTAGAAAAAGTCTAGAGTAGACATTACTTACACAGCTGATCATATACTGAGAGAACCTTCCAGCAGTATAGATCTGGCCTGCATGTCTCTGCTACCTGCAGATAATGTTTAAAATGGCCTGTGTGGGGGAAACAGGTTGATGTAACCTCTGTGAGTGATCGTATCTACATTATTACTATGAGGGAAGTAGCAGCATTTGATGTTGGACTCTATCTGAACGTTGTGCTCCTAACGTGTGCAGAAACAGTTAGATCATGACTGGTAAATCCTAATGGTGCTTATATTGTGACATAGGATTCACAACCATGTCGAAAAGTGTTAATTGTGGTTATTTTGTACGAAAATGGCACAATGGCAGACTATCCACCCTTTTTTTCCCCCCATTTAATTTAAGGTGTCAAATTATTGGTAACATGATATGCAGACTTCTTTGGATAAAGGAAAGACTGAAATATTATGTGAACATTGGCTTTTAAACTTGCATAATCGATGTGTGGGTAATGAAACAGAAGAAATATTGATAATGCTGTCTAAGTAAAGATAAAACAGTTTATTGGTTTTCTCATAGTTTATACCTTGAGCAATGTTTACAGACTTTAAAATACACCAGTCTATTGTCTATAATTATCCCCAAGTCTTTCTCATTAAATGGACACTAAGCACCAGAACCAACACAGCTTAATGTGGTGGTTGTGGTTCAAATAGACTGTCCCTGCAGTCTCTGCCATGCATTAGACCACTTTGCACTTATCTAAGTTGAATCCCATCCGCCACGTGTCTGTCAGTTTCCTAACGTATGCAAATCCTTCTGATGAGAAGTAATATCCTGTTTATAGTGCGATAGCTAGTTTTGTCATATGTAAACACTGACACATAGTTTTTAGTTGAAGTACTCTGTTTTCCAATCGTGCCTAACATTAATATTTCCCATTAACTATTCTGTACTCACTATATATATATTAAGTCAATAATGAATCAAAGAACAAACATTTTTCTTTTAGATCTGTCAAACATCTTGGCACTTCCCATTGTGAGCCTTGTAGCTATGACGATAAAGATGGTCTTATATTGCCATCTAGTGGCCATTTTATAGAAGGAAAACAGAACATGTATTTCCAAGCGGCACCGTGCCTCATTTTTAGTTAGGTCCAGAAAAACTTATTCCACAGGACTTTATATTTTCGGTGGATATATATATATATACAGCTAGACACAGATCTACATACACCAGTCAAGCCATACAACTTGGTTTTCCCAGAGAAATCTCACATTTGCAGTGCTATTGCTACTGCAAGGGATTCTGGGTGGGCATATGCAAATAAGTTCAACAAAGAACCACCTTGTTGCCTCAATATTACACTTTATATACATTTTCCTTGGTCTATGTCTACTGTATACAACATCTTTGAAGCACAACTCTGGAAGAGGTGCAAAGCCAGTGAACCACTCATGGAAAGTGATTTCATTCTTAATGCAACTCATCAGCATGAGATTGGTTACTGACTTGCTATTGAGATTTGACGTTACTTGTGGAGTGCAAACCGAAAAAGTTATGGTGGGGGAAAAATGATTAAAAACCCCTTCTATTTGAAGTCAGTGGATAGTCAATACAATTTTTAACACAGATCTGCATACACCAGTCAAACCACAAGACTTGCTTCAATAGCAGGACTTAAAGGATCTTCTACTAATAGCTTGGTGTCAGAAACCACAAGACACATTCATCTAAATGTAGCACACATTCCCCCTATACAGTGACGTACACATGACCCATGGGGCCCCGGTGCGAAAATTGATCCGTCGGCCCCCCCAACCCCCCGCGCTTACTCTGGCGGGCCAGGGCCGCAACACATTGCGGCGGGCACCTGGTCGCAGGGGTTGCAGGGCTGCGACCCCTGCGACCGCGGTATGTACGCCAGTGCATGCAGATGCACACACACTTAACCCCTTAAGGACACATGACGTGTGTGACATGTCATGATTCCCTTTTATTCCAGAAGTTTGGTCCTTAAGGGGTTAAAGGACCACTACAGACACCCAGATCACATCAGCTCAATTAAGTGGTCTGGGTGTCAGGTCCCTCTAGTTTTAACCCTGCAGCTGAAAACATAGCAGTTTCAGAGAAACTGCTATGTTTCACTGAGGGTTAATCCAGCCTCTAGTGGCTGTCTCACTGACAGCCGCTAGAGGCGCTTCCGCGATTCTAAGACACTGAACGTCCATAGAAAAGCATTGAGTAATGCTTTCCTATGGGCGGTTTGAATGCGTGCGCGGCTCTTGATGCGCATGCGCATTCGGAGCTGAGAGGCGGAGGGATCCCCTGCGCCAAGGGAGTCCGGCGCTGGAGAAAGGTAAGTGCTGAAGACACACACACACTCACGAACAGACGCATACACACTAGCTAACAGACACACACATTTACTGACAGAGACACACTCAGCGACAGACATACATACACACTCACTTACAAAACATACACTCTCACTGACAAACACACACTCACTAACAGACATCAAACAGACTCACTAACACACACAAACACACTCAGTAACAGACACACACAGTAACACACTCACTGACACTCACTAGCAGTCACAAACACTCTAACACACACACTCACACACACACACACACACACACACACACACACACACTCACACTAACACTTACACACACACACTCACACTAACACTAACACACACACACACACACGTTTTTTTTTTATTTAATCCCCCCAGTCTCCTTACCTTTAGGAGTGCTGAGGGGATTCCCTGGGGTCCAGTGGTGCTGCTGGGCTCCTGGGGGGGGCGGTCACCTGGCGGGCAGTCAGTCAGGCTGGCGCGCGCGCGAGGGAGCACTCTCCCCTGAGTGCTTCCTCTTCAGCTCCCTCGCGCGCCGCGTACTGATACCGGCGCCGGAAGATGACGTCATCTTCTGGCTCCGGTATCAGTGCGGTGCGCGAGGGAGCTGAAAAGGAAGCACTTAGGGGAGAGTGCTCCCTCGCGCGCCCGCAGGACCGGCCGTGGGGTGACAGCAGGGCCAGCCTCGGGGGGCCCGGAGGTGGCCGGCTCTAGGGCCCCCCAGGAGAAGAGGCTGGCCAAGTGGCTACATACCGGGTCGCAGGGGCGGCCGGGACACCTGGTGGGCCGGGCCCGGTCGCAGCCGCGACCCCTGCGACCCTGGTATGTACGCCACTGCCCCTATATATATCTACATCTATATATATATATATATATATATATATATATATATATATGTTTGTTCCACTGGTACCCTGCACACACACTTTCCAGAGTTGTCAAAACGCCGGGTGCATTACAGCCATAGCCAAAAAATACAAAATATACTGAAGAAAGGCTTGCACTCACGGTCTGTATCGGTAAAATATTTCTTCTTTATTCCAAAATTCTTAAAACATAATTCCAGTCATCATCATCATCATATATATATACATAAACTATTAAGATTTGTATAACACCCCAATATTAAGATATAAAAAATAGCTTTTATTGTAACACTTAACTTTATCCAAAACAAGTATAACGATTCTATAATGAAAAAACAGTGGGAAGGGAAAGGAAAAGGGTGAATTCCATTCAAATAGCATAAAAGCCCGCACATATATAGGGTGAATAAGCTAATCAGATGTGCCAGGGATTATTGTATCTAAAGAATTAACCAAAAGTTTAGAACAGTAAAATATAAAGTATAAATCTCCCACTGTATTTAATCAGATTATCCTTTGTAACATAGTATTCGTTTGATTTATGACAGGGAAGGTGCGTATGTTGGCTGTTCCCTGCACTTGTGTGAAAATAAAGAAAAGAAGAAGCCTTTTTTCTTGCTTTCGGTTGATTTCTTTGGGGATTTGAGATGAGAATGAGTTAGTTTTCTTCTCAGAATTTTTGCCCCTCTAAAAATTATCTTTGGCTTATTAGGTACACTATTATCCAGTGTTGTGTCTTTACTGAGAAGGTGCCAGTGCTTAATGATTTTCTTTAGTTGTATATTTTCTTTGTTATAGTCAAGGATAATAGTTGGGAAGGTAGTAGTGTGCAGCGCAGTATCTTTTTGTCTTGTTCTTTTAGAAGATCTGATCTGCTTAATTGTTCTGCTCTTAGTCTTGCATCTTTTTGTTCTGAGATCTCATACTACTTTTCCAAGAATTTTTCTTCAGCAGCATCTGCTTGTTCTGCGTATACTGTAGTGTCTGTGCAGTTCCGTCTTATCCTTCTAAATTCATTGCAGGGAACATTGTTTAACCATGTTGGTAGATGACAACTGTCTTTTAGTATGAAACTGTTGACATCTACATTCTTGAAATGAGTCTTGGTTTTAATTGTATTGGAGTCTACGTATATGGTAAAAGCTAAAAATTCTATTGACGTGTTACTCTAAGTTGTGTTGAGTTTTATTACCCAGGTGTTCATATTAACATACTCCAGAAAACTTTGTAGATTATTTGTGCTACCTTCCCAAATGAAGAAGATGTCATCTATATATCATTTGAAGTGGTGGATATTCTTATTCCAGAGATGCTCATTCCAGATGTGATGGTCTTCCCAGTCTCCCATGAATATGTTAGCAAAGCTAGGTGAAAATTTCATCCTCATCGCTGTGCCCGTCTTTTGTAAGTAGAACTTATCTTCATGCCAGAAATAATTATCTTTTAGTATGAAGGTTATTGCTTCTATTATAAATGAAATTTGGGAGTCATCTAGTTCTGCGGAGTTCTTCAGTGATGTTAGTATTGAGTGGCAACCTTGCTCGTGATTTATAATAGTGTAAAGTGATGTGACGTCTGTGGATACAAGAGAGTAGTTATCTTGCCACATTACTGATTTCAGTTCTTTCATCATTTGTGCTGTCTTTCAGGTGCGATTTCACTTTGGATACATATGGTTGGAGGAATAAGTCGATATACTGTAAAGATTAGAAGTGATTGAGTTAAAGGGAATCTCCATCGTTTTTCTGGCACTGGATGGTCCCTCTCCCTCCCATCCACCAATCCCCAGGTACTGAAGGGGTGAAAACCCTTTCAGTCACTTACCTGAGGCAGCGGTGATGTCCCTCGCCGCTGTCTCCTCTTCCGTGACGCTCCTCCTCTCCATTGCGTCAGCTGGTGGGCGAGACTGATCCCGCCCACCGGCCGAGGAGACCTAATCCGCATGCGCGGCAATGTCGCACATGCGCATTAGCGCTCCCCATAGGAAAGCATTGAAAAATAATTTCAATGCTTTCCTATGGGGATTTGAGCGACGCTGGAGGTCCTCACACAGCGTGAGGACGTCCAGCGACGCTCTAGCACAGGTTTCCTGTGCTATAGATCAGGAAGTGACCTCTAGTGGCTGTCTAGTAGACAGCCACTAGAGGTGGAGTTAACCCTGCAAGGTAATTATTGCAGTTTATAAAAAACTGCAATAATTACACTTGCAGGGTTAAGAGTAGTGGGAGTTGGCACCCAGACCACTCCAATGGGCAGAAGTGGTCTGGGTGCCTGGAGTGTCCCTGTAATCCCTGAGATTATTGGTCTACCCATAGGGGACCTTTTTTTGTCAATCTGGCAGGAAATAAAATATCGGGGTTTTTGAAAGAGTGATGTTTAAAAACTTCTGATTCTTTCAATATTCCTGTGTCTTTGGCCTTTGTAAGCATATTCTCTAATATGATTTTCATTTTCTAAATAGGATCCTGCTTGAGTGCTTCATAGGTTTCGTTGTCACTCAATATCCTTGTTGATTCCTTTGAGTAGTATTCTTGGGACATTATGACATTTAGTTGACTCTGTTTATAACGGTCTGGTTGTTCATATCTTTGTGGAAGAACTTGAATTTGGTCAAAATGTTTCTTGATACTCAGCTTTCTCCTGAACCTTTTGATGTAAATATTGGCTTTAAATTTGTTGATGTGTGTAGTTGGGGCAAGTTTTTAAGACTTTTGTTAAGTGCTGAAATGTGATAGTTTGATAATGGAATCCCTGCTAGATTAAAATTGCCTATTGGCTTCTCCTATTGTTCTTTTCTCTTGTTGCTTGTGTTTCTTCTTCTTCTTCTATTTCTTCTAGGCTGTGTTCTTTTCTTTTGGTTTTGCTCGGTGTCACTGGATGAAATCATGATGTAATTTCCCTAGGAGTTTTTCCTAAAAAAAAATAGAACATTCTGAATTGAAAGAAAGGTGGTATGAAGCAATGGAAGACTGTACATTTGTATTTATTGATGTAATCATCACATGCAAGAAAAAAACTGCATAATAACCATTGCCTGTCTTTGAATTTCCCGCAGGAGTAACCATGGCAACCCATTTCTGTACTCTTTAAATTTATTTTGTGTTTAATGATCCCTTTTTAAAATATGATTATTTATTAATACAGTTGTGAGTATGAATACTGACTGTATCGAATGCTAAATTAGTTTTGAATTGTTAAGCAAGTTCTCGTAACAGCTGGTGATTAAAACTGGAAAGCCCTTATAAGAAGCAAGCCACGAGTCAGCTCAATATCAATTGATAAAGCCGCAGGGGCGGAGAAACGCGTTTGGAAGCTGACACCTTACCATTCTTATCCAGGACCTTTACACAGCAGCACATCAATCTTCCGAGCAATCGTGTGACATCAAACAGCTTCAAAACCACTCGGGACATCGAGAATACTTATCAAGTCTGAGTCACAGGATGTTTTGTATCATTCTTCAACGAGCAACAGACTAATCATGTACTAGATACATATTGTAACTATGTACTCCTTCTGTGTTTCTTAACTGGAAAGATTTGCAGTATTTTTATTTAATTTTATCAATTTTTGTTTTCATCTTTTCTAATAAAGTATTGTATTTTTAACTATATTGGATCAGTATCTTTATAGTTATAAGTTTACATACTTTTAAACTCTTTTAAAGTGCTTTTACAAATTTGCTTATTGGTGAAAGAATGTGCGTAATAGCTGTGAATATATAAGGCTGGATGTAAGGATCTTATTATCTAATTCTTTTACATATTCACATATTTTTATAATTTATCTTTTTATTTTTATTTTTTATTAATTCTTATTTTTTTGCATTTTTATTGTATTATTGTATTATTCACGAGACAGAGTCACTTCTAATCTTTTGTGTTCTCTACCCACCTAACTTTAATTTGGCCTCTCCTAATGTTCCTGCTATCTCTTTGAGAGATTATTTTTTCCACCCTAAGGATGGCCTTTTTTTTACATGCATTGAGAGCTCCTTTCACTGCATATTGTGGGTGCACAACAACAGCTTCCAAATACTAATGCCACACCTGGAATCAACACAGATTTTTTACTTGCTTAATTGACGAAGAAAAAAATACATGAGTTGCATGAGCTGATGAGCTGCATTAACAACAAAACAGCTGTCCATGAGTGGTTCACTGGCTTTGCACCCATTCCTGAGTTGTGTTTCAAAGCTGTTACATACAGCAGACATAAACTAATTAATACGTATATAAAGTGGAATATTGAGGCAAGAAGGTGGTTCTTTGTTGAACTCATTTGCATATGCCCACCCAGAATCCCTTGCAGTAGTAACATTACTGCAAATGTGAGATTTCTGTGGGAAAAGCAAGTCTTATGGCTTAACTGGTGTATGTAGATCTGTGTCTAACATTGTATATATCCATTGTATAAATATCAAGTCAGGTGAAATACAGTGGCATTATATAAATAACAATAATAATAAGTTACAGCATTCCATGGGACTGGTGCTGCTCTTGAGTTGACTTGTCGGTGAATATTGCCAATTTACAAATGAATAAAGGACAAGTAAAGTGGCATGACCAAGATATTGTTTATTTTAAATTTAGAAAGGGTAGAATTTATGAGGCCTTTGTATCAAGGCTTTACCGCAGTGAAAACCCATAGGACATTGTATAGGACATCCCTTTCAATATTTGAAGAGGGAATATAGCTTTATTTTAATGCAATACATTTACATTTTAATAGCGCATTAATTTTCATGAAGTAAAAGATAATCTTATTAAATAGAAAGATAAATGAACACGATAGCTATTCCATAAAATTAGTTTTGTTTGCAACACTTTGTTTAAGACACGAGATGGCAGTATATGCTTGTTGATGAAATGCTTGAAAAGTTCTACAATTGATATTCTGTAGTTTATCTATCGATTGGAATTGGATGTAAATCCTCAAATGAATAAAAAAATAAAATAATGTATCTATATATATATATATATATATATATATATATATATAAAACCTCAATTAATAGAGCATACAATTAGTATAATTAATACCACATAATTTTAAAAAAAATTACATATGTTTTCAAGAATAAAAATAATGTATTTTTTTCCCTAGTATATAGTTTGAAGAGAAAAAATATTTCTGGATGTTTAACTAAGAGAAAATGTAACTAAACAAACTTAGATCAATTTAATTCCATTAATTTAGCTTAAATGTACTATACTTACTAACAACGTAACTAAAGGAAAAAAACAAACAAATAAAAAAATCAACCCTAAATTGACTGGAATAATCCTCGAATTCACCCAGATTTAACCTGGATTAGCAGGTAAATCGCAGCCGCACATAGGAAATCGGGCATGTATGTAAAGATCCAAGAAAGAGAGTAAAAAAAATGTCCACTTAAAATTAAATTTTATTTAGAATGAGAGGATCAATAAAGAAAAAAATGCTTGGAGAAGCAGAACCCTTTTTAGCCTGTCCCCTCTTTTATCTATCGTGGTGCTGAAATCTTAAAATTGTGTGTTTTTCCTAAATGTATTTACTATTTGTATGAGTTACTTGCAAGGTTATTCACAAAAGTTAAAATTATTAGGAATTCAAAGTGAATTTTGAGTTGAATAATACATTAGTCAAACTAGCTGCATAGCTGACTTTAATGTTTCCAATCGGACCACTTTATTGAATAACCCTTTTAAAGTGTTTTGTGTTGCCTGTAAGATAATCTTTATATGTGTATAAGAAGTCCACTGCATATAGATAATTACTTGAATATATTTTACATGATTTCCTTAACAGTGTATAATTATTAATAATAATAATAATAATAATAATGATAATAATACATTATATGAATTATAATAATATATAATAAATACTCCCGGAACCATTTTTAAAGAATTGTAGGAATCTACTTCTTGCTCACTCTACATACTTTAAGGTTATTTCCTCTTTTAGTGTTGTCTACCCAGTAAGTTAATACAGGTATTTATTGTGGGATTATTTATCTGCCCAAACAGGACCTTAAATTGAATCCTCCAACACATTTCCTGAACTAGACAAAAAACACATAAATGTCCAATGAGCTTAAAGTCCAGCGGACACAAAAAGAATCCCTTATGAATATAAAATTAATTGATTATTATACACTTTATTGAAATACATAGAGGCACTAATATATAACATAAACACATTAAAAAGAGCCAAACTAAAGAGATATGTAGCAGCCACGTCGATTTGTATTGAATTCTTAATATTCCCACATAAGATCACCATAAAAATCACCATTGTGCTAAAAATAACTGTCAAGTGATCAAATAAAGAAAAATAGTAAGATATGGAAAAACTGTTGAGTATAAGTGCTCAATATCTATAATTAGCAGCAAATCACCAACAAGGGGTTCTCTTCATCCTTGTGAAGTGGATAGTAAAGATAACAGACAGGAGGTGATCAGCGCTTAAGATTATATATACATACGATACAGATGATATTCTTAGTGTATGAATCTATAAAGCAAGAAACAGGTTATGGTGCAGTACAGTAGATGTTTGTGAAGGGAGTACAAATGGGAAAAAGTGCACACTCACACTTTTTAGAGCAGTCTCAGCTCTATTATGAAACTGCCTCTATTGGTCATATTGTTGGAACCTGAGACTATTGGTCTTACCGTAACGTTGGCATACTGTTTATGGACCTTCGGAAGGCTGTAAAGGGTGGATACCGTTGGTTTATTCACGTAGATATAACTATACTCATCTCTGTTGATAACCCGGTCATCATAATCTTTATCAAGGAGAGATTTAAATTCTCTAAGGAACTTAACTGTTGGATCCCCAGTAAGTGGACTATAAGATTGTCTGTCATTGAGTATGGTTTCTGCAATTTGGACATAGTGTTGCCTATTCATGAGAACTATATTGCCCCCTTATCGGCGGGTTTAATGATGACGTCCTCATTGTCACGCAGGTCCTGCAGGCCACTCCTCTCACTTTTTGTAAGATAACCTTGTGGTCTCAAGAGTAATGATTCTGTAGGTATTTTTTGAATAATGTTATAGGTTGATTAAACAAACAGATACATTTTCCTAAAATCCCGAAAATTTGGAGTAAATTTACTTCTAGGATGAAGATCTGTATAGGGTTTTAGTGAGACATTGTCATTACTTTCAAGTAGGGACACCAGGTCCTGAAGGCATTGGTATTCCTTAGAATTGAACCCCAATTCCTTGGCCTTTCTCTCATCCCTAATCATGTGAAATTTGTGAAGTGCAAGTCGTCTGCCGAACATATTAATGCCCTTTATCCATTCAAAGTGATTATCCCTTTGTGAGATTATTTTTCTTCTACATTTCCTAAACTGACAAATTGCAAGTCGATTCAAAACATAAAAAAAAAGAAAAATTGTGTTAAAGTTTGCTTTGGTATTCACCCAAATTAGATTTTGTTTTGTCATCCAGTTTTGCTATTTTACTTTTATTTTTCTAAATCATTGAACAGTCAATAACAATTTACATGTGTAACCAAATTAAATCTCGGCTTAGTTTCTTTTTTTATATATATATAGGAAAGAACAGCGATTTTCATTAAGATTTCTTGTAATATTCTTTAAAGCACTTACACATCAGTTTTGCAAAGTACCGTTTTTCTATAATGTTACTTTTAATTAGGCTGGTATTTGCTGCAGTGATCGGGACTATGATCATCATTTTAATGAATATTTTGTTAAATTCAGTTAATAAAATGATCTTAACATAGATTGTGTATGCAATGTTCTCCCCAAGAGACATGTTTTTTAGCAGTGGGGGCTTGTCCAGTTTAAAATGTAATTAGAACATGACTGTCCCAAGACTTATTATTTTACTATGCTGAACAAACTGAAGGATACCAACAGGGCCGGACTGGGAAAAAAAAAATGTAACCACAGCGGTCCATAGGCAAGTGAGCAGGGCCAGAGAGGGTGTGTTTTGTTATCATCAATGCGCACATTTACTTGTGAGTTGTCTCTGGTGACTCGTTAAGTGAGGTTATTGTGGTGTGGTATTTTTGTGATCTAGTTTCAGTTGGGGCCGTATTGAGTGTGTCTGTATAGGTGCTGTAGTATGTGTGTGTGTATAGGGAGCATAATGTGTGTATAGGGGATAAAGCGATTGTGTGTATAGGCGCTGTAGTGTATGTGTGTGTGTATAGGGGATGTAGTATGTGTAGGGGTTATAGAGAGTGTGTGTTTAGGAAATGTAGTATGTGTTTTTGTGTATAGTAACATGGTATGTATGGTAACATGCGGAAACGATCCACACAGTCTGCTTGTGGGAGGAACGATCTGCCTCCCGGCTCTTCGTTCCCTCCTGCTGGGACTAAGTGCCATGAGACAAGTGAATGAGATGTTTGATCTCCCTACTGGCCTAAGAGGGCCCACAGCAAGGCTGGCTTTGCATGGGCCAGGAGGGGAAATGAAAGGATCGCCCCTGTCGGCTTTGGTCCATGGCAATCGCGGCCCACCGGGCATTTGCCCGGTTTGCCAGATGGCGAGTCTGGGCCTGGATACCAGTATATCACAGCAATGAAGACAGCACTAAACTCACCTTCAGCCAGTAAATTAAGAGATTGTGTTGCTGACTCCACTGCCAGGACAAACTGAAGTCAAAATCTTTCATGCAGGTTCCTGTCCTCAACCCCTATCTCAATGAGAGGTGATGTCCTCTTCATCCATATAACGTAGAGATAAACTTATTTGGAAAACAATTAGAGGCCTGATGCTATTGCCCGAAGACCTCAGTTATTGAGGGAGACAGACCAGCAGCAATTCAGTGTGTTTATCCTTGCTGTGCCACCGTTGGCCTAGGTCAATGATTATAATCTGAGACAAGCTTCAGCTTTGTGCTCTGTCTAGCAGATAGTACAGATAGGAGCACTGGAGAAAACTTTTAATGGGAGACACTTGAGTTGGCAGGCATTTTGTCATTGATCCTAGTGTGAGACTATTTTACCAATGTACAGTTGTTAAAAGTTCTTTTTTGGGGGGGATGGGGAGGGGGGGGGGTAATAACATTCTAATATTGTGGACTGCATTTTGTTAGGAAAAACAATCCTTTTTTCCCAGCCTGGGTCATTGACACTCATGTGAGACTAGCTTGCCAGTATACAGTTGTTAAAAGTTCTTTTTTTATTGTAAACTATTTTAAAAACTATTTTATTTTAGTGTGATCAGTCCAGCAGTCCAGTATGTGCTGTGAAAGTGTAGTGCTGTGTAGTGTTTCCTAACATCAAACATCAAACACAATAACATTACAGTAGTAAATTAACCAATCACTAACCCATTTTGGAACACAAACACCTATTTATTATGCAGACAGTTGTGTTACTTTAAACAATGCACAACCATTCATGTACCTTACCTAATTTATTCTAATAATAAAAAGAAACCCGTCAATCATCATTAATGTTATGTACTACTCCAAAGCCGAAATTGAGGGAAGGTAGGGGTAGGAGTCCGGTTCACCAGTTCACCATCAGCAATCATGCCATGGCCTCTGAAAGTCGAAACACCTCCTGACACCTCCACCACACATATAATACATTTTATTTTGGAGGGCAGTGGGGGGACAGAAAAATGCATCTTCTCCTGATTAGCCAATATTCCTTACATTGGCCCTGGGTGATCCAGAGGAGTGTGGAGAGGACAGGCAGCAGCACAGTATTTTCTCCAGAAGCTAGTGTACACTCTCCTCCTGCATCTTGTTCACTATCTCCAAGTCCATCTATACCTGCTGTAAAATCTCCTCATCCAATGGAGACAGTGACACAATTAGCTCATTCATCACCACTATCACCACAACTACTACCAGCATCATCAATACGACTGCCATCAACATCACCTGTACTGGCACCATAAACAATTTCACAATTATTAATCAACCAGGTGCTAGTATACAGGCTAGTGTTGCAATTGCTTCCACTGTCATTCTGCAAATCCAACTGCATCTTTAGCAGGCACAAGGCGAAGGCTTGAGGATAATGTATTGCACCATTGAAGCAAACTTGGAGATCTCTTTTGAATGCCTTCCGGAAGGCCTTCTTGCAAAGGGTTAATATTTTGGCACATAAGTAAATAGTGGATGAATGAAGGGCCATCTCACTAGTGTTGGTGAAGCAACATTTGCAAATACATCACAAGACTGAGGGAACTGTGTAACTGTGTTACTGAGGGAAGAAGCAGATCAAGAAAGTACTAGGGCAGGCAGTAGGTCTACTGGTGCTGTATCTGATTCACATAATAGTCACATCCCACCAGTGCTACCTCCTTTTCACACTACATTTCTTTTAACAATATTTAGAAACTGAAATATAGCAATAAGTTAAACAAATTGGTGCTAATGGGTCATTTTAAGCAACATAATTACAGCTGATGCCACAAGGAGTGTGTGGCTTTTATCCTCCATTTTTTGTTACAAAGTTTGTGACCTGTTTGACAAAAACCCAGGAAACATGTGGATTTTACATTTCCATGATAATAATATAACTCAACCGCTTTAACAGGAATATTGTTTGCCAAATAAATCCTTTCAGATATATGGATTGCTGGGGACTAGGGCAGGGGCTAAAGCCCCTGATGCGGATTTCTACAGTTAATGGTGGGTGCAGAGAATATTAGCGTTTTTTTAAATGTATTTTTGTATAAACATATAAAACAGATACCTGTTATAAAAAGAAAGATCAATAGTATAGTGATCTGCCTGGCTACTTAGGGGGAATGTTAGAATGCTGGAGAATAGAACTTTGCTTCATACCTCTTTTATTATCTAGGTGCATTTTGGGATCACATTGAATACCTGTGCATATTTTCAATTATGCTCTCATTGACATCCTGGAGAGCATCATCTTTATTGTATTAATGGATAGAAAGTAAGGGATACGTCTTGCTATTTCCCCACCTCTCTGTTATTGTAGGGGTTATCAAGTGTTTCTGGACCGAGCAATGCCCCTGTTTCCAGATCAGAGACTAACATTCAGATGTTATTGTCCATGCTTACAGTTTCTATTGGGAGTATGTTGGATATTCACCCATTCTCCATTCCAAAGCTGGAGGAACAGAGAGACGTTTGCAAACTTAGCTTGAGGTTCTACTTTGGCCAATTCAATATTTCCTCTTCTGGTGAGTTGTGACCATGTTAAAACCATCGTATGTTCCAATGAACTGCCATGGGAATTTCTACCTGTTCTATGATACAGGAACTTTGAGCATACTTGCTTGCAATATGTTCTCATTATGTTGGTTAAAAGGTACCTTAGCTAGCTACTTTATTCCTTGATTTTGACGTTGGAGAGGATTGAGCTTTGGGCACTGCCCTGTCCATTACATTTGAGTTTAATTTTAGGTTCAGGGCTCAGGTGAGCCTCTACCTTGTTTTAAGTTAATTAAAGCGTCAACAATAGATTTATTCCTTCCTGGACTATAAAACACTATTTGAAGGCTGTAATGAACTTGGGACAGTTGTAAGCTACCAATTAATTTCTCTCTCCTAGTTTATTAACATAGGCCAGTGCTTTATTCATAATCCTGTGGGGTCCAAGGTCCTGCCATAATGTCACAATTACATTTATATGTTAGGTTTAACCTACTTACCTAAAGATTAAAAACTCAGTATAGAAGTGTACTACAGACCTCGGAGTGGCTAAGATTAAAGGAGTTTTCCATGTACCATAAACACTGCAGAGCTTCTGCCTCTCCTGGAATCTGTGACCAGTGCCCAGCTGACTCCAGGTATGTTGCCAAACCATTTGCTAACAGTTTGGGAGGACACCAGTGTACCAAGGCACTCCTGGTACACAAGGCACTCCTAACACAAAATAAGTAGAGGGGGTAACGCCTTGATGTATTTCTTGAGGAAGGTGTAGTCTCAGAGGTAGTCGGATATGTACAAACAGAAAGATACAACAGAATACAGTGTAGTATATCTTGCGTAAAGTAAGAATATAACAAATAGACTGGCACTTGCAGTTTGTAGAGCCAAGGTAGCTCTATCTGAATGCACTTGGGCGGTACAATCCCCGTCTAGGGATATTCAGTGTCTTCTCTAAGTGTTTCAATGCAGAGGAACTCCACCTATGTATGGTGACTCCCACCTTGGGGTCTCACAGGTTTGTTGATAGATTCTCTAACACTTTAGAATTAGGATGTGTTTGCCAGTTGTTAACATGTGTTACAGAGATTCTTCCTTTGAAGGTTAGGTATGCTTAAAGAACAGAATAATTCTAGAATGTTAGCAGTCTCAGAATAATATTTAGGCATTAACAAGAAATCTCAGCAGAAAGGTAAAGATCAGTCACTGTACAATGCCTAGAGTACTAGAATGATAGATTTCTAAGAAATCACTGAACTATTAATGAGTTGAGTGACTAGTACATAATACAGATTTCAATTACTTGCTTTCGGCAATACAGATAAATGATGTCTAGCTTAAATTAAGCTTTATAGCTTGGGTTTCTTTCAAAATAAAATATTCAGTTGAGTTTAAGCAGGTTGTGCAATGCTTGTAAAAATAAGTCTGTTAATAATAAAATGATAATGATAAAGATGTTTAAAGGGACAATAAATCCACTATAACCATTTCATTTCATCGAGTTGGTTATAGTTGCTGGTGTTCTCTGGTGCTGTCCTTCCATTCAGTGTTAAACCATTTTCAAGCAGTTTAATACTAAGCAAGGGTCCCTGGCCACCTTCAGCTCGGTCCCTAGTGGTAGACATTACACACTTCCTTGTAGTCATACCAATTCATACCATTAATGGGTGCTTTAACAGCCTGAAAGAAGTCAGCTGACACTTTCAGCCAATCACAGCAGCGCATTACTGTACAAGCTAATTATTTCTCATTAGATTAAGCAGCACAGAGATGGTAGGGCTGCTGGGGACTCTCGTTTAGCATTAAACCATTAAACCATTTTTTTTTTTTTACCTTATTCCAGCGCCGTGTTCCCTCAGCGCTGGTAACCTCTCCTCCCACTCCGACGTCAGCTCCCGTCCGACGTCACAGGAGCCGAATGCGGTGCAAGTGCCGCACGTGCATTCAAAGTGTCCATAGGAAAGCATTTCTCAATGCTTTCCTAAGGACGCTCTGCACGATGGAGGCATAATATCCGGAAGACGGCCACTAGAGGCTGGCTTAACCCCAAATGTAAACATAGCAGTTTCTCTGAAACTGCTATGTTTGCATTTAAAAGGTTAAAACCTGAGGGACCTGGTCTGGGTGACTATAGTGTCCCTTTAAATTTCAAATTCACTTAGAATTCACTCTTAAATCTCACTTTAGTGATTAACCCTAAATATATAACTATGTGGAAACACAGTTATTTCACCTTTAGGTAAGCATGTATCAATATAGAATAATATTAGTGTTGTCAGATACTCCCCTGATTTTCAAAGAGAGTTCTAAACTTTTAATATAGCTTTGAGAAGCATAGCCAGAGAGGAGTTAAAGCCAAGTAACAGAATGAAAAGCTCATGTACTGAGTTTGACAGTAAATCCTGTCTTTGAAGCCTTGATTTGCCAGCTCCAGTTATTTCTTTCCTGGATGCTGTCCAGTTTCTGTAAGAGCAGATCTATAGCATCTCTTTCTTAAAATTCTGTGTTACTGGTTCTATCTCAATGAAGCCTCGTGCTGTGCTCTGAGAATACCGTGGAGTGGGTAACTCTTTGAAGCTACACACTTTTTTACTGTAAAATTGTACATTATGTTAGTATACTGAATGAAACTGGACATTGCACTGTGAAATAGCAATACATATCCACCACTAAAGGCATTTGCACTATAATCTCCCCTTTACACTCACATGCATATTTTTACGTATTTCCACAAACTACTTGATTTTCAGAAATGTTTTTGTTTTCCAATACTTTAGTTCTGAAAATTAAATGATCAACCACTAAAATATGACATGGATTTGTAGATTTTCCTAAAATGCTAAAAATGTAAACAAGTACAATTTAGGTGTTCTGCTATTAGGTAAGAAGCACCGGTTTTGGGGACAGAGCTTAAATGACAAATTAAAGGAGCTCCTCTGCTTAATTGTGCTATTTGTTCCATTATATGGGGCTATTTACTTCTGGGCAGATGTTCAATGACTATTGTCTAGTGAACACACTGACCTTACCCTACACTGAGCTTCACCGGTGCCATTGGGTGTTTCAACAGATTCAGATTGTTGCCAACACATTATCTCCATGGGAAGGTGGTCAATTCTTATTTTGATCTGTTCCTATTGTCACAAAGACTTTGCTTACCCCCCCCCCCCTCCTCCCCCCACCTCATGCATGGACTGTTGGAGGTTATCTTTGTCCATGCTGGAATGCATACTTTCATGGCTTTGCTTGTCTGTTCTCTGGGACACGGATTTGGGCACCAGGAGTGGTTGAATCAGTAGACAGTGCATACGGGTTTATGAGTTGTCCTGGAGCTGTTTAACCTATGAGCTCCATGTTATTTGAGTATATGTCACTTGTGTTCATATTCATGTTTTTCTTTCTGTTCTTTGCTTTGCTTCATTGTGGAGCTACCTCCTGTTTAAATTACCATACAATACCATAGAGTGGCTTCTCTTCCACTAACCAGTGCTTTATTTCCTCATGTGCAAATCTTTACTGCTATTACTATGAGACATTATTTGTGTGAAATGTTATTGCTGACACAATAGTGTATTTCCTTATATATACCTGATTATGCCTTGCTGGTATAACTGCATATAAAAAAAAACACCGATTTTATGTTATACATTCTGGCATGAAAATGTGTATATTTTTGTATTTTGTGTTTATTTAGTAAATTGCCTTATGCTACACTGTATATAGATAGCACAATTTGCAGAATAATCTAAATGCTATGCAGAGCGTGGGGATGCTGAACTTCAGAGCTGCACATTATACAGCACTGACCCAGGAAGCACATCTAATGGCAGTCTGAATGACTGTCACTAGAGGTGTCCATAGGGAGCAATGTAAACACTGCTTTTTCTCTGCTGTTACTTTATGTTGCTCTTATTTTTCTTTCTCTCTCTTAAGTTTAATACTTATACTCTGAACTTCGAGATATAACACCTTATTACATACATCACATGCAATCGGAATAGCTATATAATAGAGCCTTGAAATAGGTTCTGGGTTAAATTTACAGCTTCCATCCTAGTATTTTCTCCCATAGGATATACTCACTACCTCAACCTTAACGTTTTTCATACGTATTATTTTCATATTACTCTCTAATATTGTATTATGTTTGCTGCTTTGCACCCAGGATTGCTGAATCTTTTTTTTTTTTATTTAAAATTTGTGTTTATTTACATATTTCATATACTGGTAGAGTATGTGTGCAAACTCTAATGAAATATAAAATAAAAAAAATATATATATATATTTTTTCGATTGAATAGACTGATAAAAAATACCCAATCTTTAAAAAAAAAATCTAAATAGTAAAATATTGTTTATACAATTAAATAATTTTAAAAGTTTTTCCAAAAATATTATGTCATTGTAAAAGTGTATCTAAAAATATTACATCAGGGCCATAAAACATATATCTAATAATAAATGGATTTCTTACATGAACAAAGCTTTTCGAGGAACAATAGTTATGCTATACCATTGCAAAAAAAGGTATGATTAACAAAAACATTATTTATTTCACCAGTATGAGATCTGGATCATCTCCAGCCCTCCGTAGTGCCAAAGAAAAGCAATTAATAGCATGATTAATGAAACAAAGCAGGATGTGTGCAGGTAACCCAAGCATCAGACACTTCTATTTAACCTCTAAGTCTTTATTTAAAATGGACCGTAAGCAGTAGTACTACTTAATACATAATCCCAGTATCCATTTTGACACAAACATTGCTTTTGATTATTTTTGGATTAGCTAACTCAGAATTTGGCAAGCTTCTTTGCCAATCGAAGAAAAAGAGTAGCAATGAATTCATGAAACACAAAATAATTGCAGATTGAGGTTGTTTATTAATAGATAGTTTGGCTGATATATATGAAAACACAATTTCTTTAGTCCGTCGTCTTCTATGTCTGTGGACTAAGGTTCAGAGTAATTGCTTGATTGAATGTATCAGTGTTGCCTAATAACCTTGCTGGCAGTTAACCTGTTAATGATGCAGCCAACACAAGGTGTGATTGCATTGGAATCCACCAAGCTATAATTGTGGATGAAAAAAACAGCTATAGCTAATCTTTCTTAATTTCTCACTGTTTGGGTTTTTCGTTGAGTGAAAATTGCACAAAGGGAGCAGGCCATGATAACATTTATATGAAGGAGTTGTTAGAAATAACTTGAAAATATTATATCTCAAATTTATCATTTTGTATCTGTATATGCATGCAGAGAAAGTGGAAATTGAATGTTCCTCTTCCCTCCTCCCATGCAAAAACAAACAAATACAAAAGCAAACCATTTTGCATAAAAAACGTATTTTCTACATTCTAACAGTTGGAGGAGGGAGGGTTTATGGACAAGTGTCACCTTAATTAACCATTTTTAATAATTCTGAAAGGAAATGGATTCTCCGTTAAATAAAGAACTGGTCTTTAGTACCTTTAATATATATAGGATCCTTCAGCCATATACATACACCTTGGGGTCAGACGGTGTTTAAATTTGACAGTTAGTCGGTCTGATGATATAGAAAAAAATATGGAGATTTTTGACTGTCACATTTGCTGACGATACTCACGTGTCCCTGAATGGAGGTCAGTCTGCAGCAGTCATAATACCTATACCTTCTGCACGCCAGTCGGCATCCTCTGTTCCTCGATTTGCAGCCAGAGGACTCACAGCAATTGATCTGGTATTCCAAATGTCGGTCGCTGCATGAGCAGACTGGTCTGCAGGTCAGAGTTTGGAGGTGGCATGGTTGAGTAATGGAGCCAGGACGATGATGTATCCAAGATGGGTCTGAGTCCCACAATTAGTCATATTGACCTCAGGTAACCCCTCCTACAGGTGCGATCAGGTTATGTGATTGAGCCACTCCTTGATAAGAAGAGCACACCTTTCAGACAGTGCTTGGTTGTTGACTGCCTCAGAATTCCTAGCCTTTGTTTCCCTGTTTCCGGTCCTTGCTGGTTTCCTGACGTTTGCTTGCTCTCTGATTTTTGCTGATTGCCATCTGCCCTGACCTCTGGACCATCTAACTCTGATTTCTGCCTGACCCTTCTTCAGATACCTTTGCCTTGGATTTTTCTCTTATTTTTATTAAAGCCCCCATGCCATCACCGACGCAACAGAATCCTGTTCTCACTCTCAGGATGTCTGTGGATCGTGCTTGTAAAGGAGAGCTGTTACTGCATCTGAGCTCCAGGACGGAACATGACCCCAGTGGGTTGTTACACTAACCCAGAGTGTACAGTTGCAATCAAAACTACTCAACCCCCATTGAAAATAAGGTATATTGTCAAAATCTACATACTTTGAGATGTTTGCAATGAACAAATCAAACAAAAGCAATTGAAATAGCTCAACACAACACATGCTTCAAGTGGTTTCCCTAAATTCAACTAAAAATGCAACTTATAGTTGTAGTAGTAGTCAGTCTCAGAATTATTCAACCCTTTCATGGAAAGCATATTTAGTCCTTAGTAGAGCATCCTTTTCCTGTTATGACATGCTGCAAATGAGATGTATAGCCAGATACCAGCTTCCATCAGCGCTACTGAGACATCTAAGCCTATTGCTCACAAGCAATGGCCTCCAGTTCAGTAATATTCTTGGGCTTGCATACTGCAACTGCCTTCTTCAAATCCCACCAAAGATTTTCTATAGGGTTCAAGTCAGATGACTATTGTGGTCACTGTAGAATTTTCCATAACTTCTTCTGCAACAAAGCTTTGGTGAAAATTGAGATATGCTTGGGATCATAGTCTTGTTGGAAGGTCAAATGTTGCCCAAGCTTTGAGGGATACTATAGTGCCAGGAAAACATTGTTATGTCACATGATGTACACCTGGTATTGTTGAGGTAACTACACTTGGTGTAACAATGTCCCCTATGTTTGCTATTGCTACATTATTCACCTATGCATGTAAACTCTTTGTTGTGCTGTGTTGGGATTGCTCCATTACTTGTTGCACACCTGGTGTTAACCTATGCTTGGTATATCTGTGGCACCCTGTGGCACTCAGAAGGCATGTTATAGATATATGTATTAGCATGCTTTGTTGTCTTCCATATTCTCACTACATGTTCTTGTAGAGCTCTTCCTTGAGAAAGTCCTGGGGACGAAAGCAGTTGGACATTCTAGAGCATTCTGTGGCATTTTTATCTACTCCAGTTGGGACATCCTCCTATCCAAAAGCAGCAACATCCTTTCCTACACTCCTAGGGATCCGGAACCCGAGTGAGGTGGAAGGAATAATCAGACTAGGAACATCTTGGAGCCCCATTTTGGATTTCAATTGGACCTATCTACTTTAGCCACTTTTAGTGGCAGAGTGTTTGTGAGTGCAATAATACCCTCCTTTTTCTATTGTTATTCTGTAAGTTTTTACGCTATCTTATGTTTCTTATGTGTTTTAAGTGATTCAAGCTGGAAAATTTCTGTTCCTAACTGGGATTATTGTTATACCAGCAATTTCCAGGGGACTCAATACCAGTATGTATACTATTTAGTTGGTGATTTTAATACATGTTTGTACAGCACACCGCACCCATTTCGCTTGTTTTTTCTGTATATCACGTTTTTTTTTTTTGTTAACCGGGGTGTTGGTAGAGACTGGGATATACATTATGAGTTTTGTGTTTTCATGCTGTTGCGGAGACCTGGCAACTGTCCCCCAAAAATGTAGCACAAGAACATCACTAGATGTGTCCGCTTTACATTCAGGACACTGAACCATGCATGTTCTGCCCTCAGTAGGATGGCCTGCTTGATTGGCAGGTAGCCTGTCATACATTCACGCCAGACTGACCTTCCAGTAATTTGGGTGGACCTAAAACCTTTGGAAGGGTCTGCCCCCTTTAATACAATTGCTCTCTCAACACACCCCCCCCCCCCCACTTCTCAGGACACCAATATTTGGGTATTTGTTTTTGGCATCACTCTTCTCATTAATTAGACCATGGGTCGTCAACCTAGTCCCTACCGCCCACTAGTGGGCGTTTCAGGATTCCAGGTGGGCGGTAGGGATTTTCAATTTTTTTTTTATAAATTGGGCAGGCGGGCGGGCGCGAGCCGGCGGTACCACTGTGACTGGGTACCGCCATCACCACTTGCGGCCCCGGCGGCAAACCGCCGGGGCCGCATATGGAGGGGTCCATCGGGTGGCCCATGCTGTCAGGGCCACCCGATGGATGTGGATTGTGAGGGGGCCCGGTCAGCGCTGGGCGCTTTAACAGCGCGACCGGGCCCCCTGTGATGACATCAAATCTGCTGGGAGGAAGTGATTCCCCGGTCACTCCTCCCAGCATACAGAGAGCCGCGCGGGAGGAAGGAGGAGGAGGGAGTCAGAGTGGGAACTCTGACTCCCATGCACCTGAGCCACCACTGGACCCCAGGGAAAGTCACCCTCCTGCACCTTAAAGGTAGGAAACAGGAGGGTGACTTAAATATAATGTGTGTTTGTTTGTGTATGTGTCTTTGTATGTATGTCTTGTGTGTGTCTGTATGTATGTCTTGTGTGTGTCTTATGTAAGTGTCTTGTGTGTGTATGTCTGTATACATGTGTCTTGTCTTTGTATGTATGTCTTGTGTGTGTCTTATGTGTGTGTGTATGTCTGTATATATGTGTGTCTTGTCTTTGTATGTATGTCTTGTGTGTGTCTTATGTATGTGTCTTGTGTGTATGTCTGTATACATGTGTCTTGTGTTTGTATGTATGTCTTGTGTGTGTCTGTATGTGTGTCTTATGTATGTGTCTTGTGTGTATGTCTGTATACATGTGTCTTGTGTTTGTATGTATGTCTTGTGTGTGTGTCTGTATGTGTCTTATGTATGTGTCTTGTGTGTGTGTGTGTGTGTGTGTGTGTCTTGTCTTTGTATGTATGTCCTGTGTGTGTCTTATGTATGTGTCTTGTGTGTGTGTGTATGTCTGTATACATGTGTCTAGCTCAGCCTTCCTACTGGGCATTGCTATAAGGAAGGTTAAAAAAAGGGGGGAAAATGGTGGGGAGGGGAATTGAGGAGGGAGAAGAGGGGAGCTGACGCACAGATGACAAATCATATTATGCGCAAACAGAGAAGTCGTCTGAATATCACCGAAAGAGGAGACCTTCGTTTGTTCCTTACAACCTCAAGGATCTCATTAATCACTAGTAAAGGTAATTTCAATTTACTTTATTGTTTTCTCATTAAACTTTTTATAAAGTTAAAAACATTATAAACATGCATTAATTGCAAATAAAAAGATAAATGTACGTACATTTATTTTTTTTAAAACACCCTCCTTTCGAAAAAAATATTCCGCACTTGCGCGAAAACTGGTGGGCGGTAAGGAAATTTTTTCAACCAAAAAGATGCATTAGTGGGCGGTAGTTAGAAAAAGGTTGACTACCACTGAATTAGACTAATAAAAGCCCAGTGCGGTCTGCATTGAGAAATGGTTAATTAGTGATTATAACAAAATAATAATTTGTTTTCAGCTTTCTTCTCTCTGCAGGGTCCTGGTGCCATGAGTCTAATGACACTCTTATGCCATCATTTTTTGGGATAGTTTCCTTGTTTTCCTAAAAGCAGGACATACTTGGGAGTTGGGATGTTAAGATAGGACTCTAAAATCTGTACTGTCCCGTCAAATTGGGAATGTTGGGAGGACTGACTTCGCATTAGAGATGCAGGTACTTACAAAACATAGTTCATGAACCTCTGAATGGCAATAGATAGACTTTACTGATTTATTTGCATTAACTACCAGAAAAGTGATGTGCTTGGGATACAGTTGGGGAACCCATCAAGACTCTCAGTAAGCTGCTTTTAATTTGTAAATAAATTGTGTTTTTTTTTTTAATTCTTTATTTTTGCGTGCATGAAAACATAACAAGTGGGCTCGTCATGCCCCAACAGCTTTGACAAGCATATACATAAGCATTTGTTTACAGTTGGTCGGCATGTGGAGGGTTCTGCACAAATTTTATATATGAGAATAATGGTAAAGGAATTACTGCATATACTAAGATTGGATACATGTGGTCAGTAACTAAATTCCTGATGATCTGTCTCAGTTTTTATGTGCTGTAAGCATGCTGGTCAGGCTATGTACAACTGGCTGTGCTGTACAGCGATGTGTGACAGTGTTAAGTAAATATGTGAGTCTAGAATGCGACTGCCATCTACATCCTATAGTGCAATATAACAGTTGATTATGTGAATGAGAATTATAAAAGTGAAAATAAACTGGTGTTCTACACATGTGGCACATGAGACACGTGGGTCTATTATGCACTTTATGTGCACGAGGGTCGTAAGCGGCTGTTCAACTGTAATGTGTGTCTGTGTGGAGCAACATTATAACAGATTAGTAATGCATAGTTAGCGGTGAATATAAAATAAAATAAAACATTTCAGCAGTGCCTATTTCGGTGGTGAGTAAAGTTCATAACAAACGTTACTGCCCTTTCAGGAGGACCGTGCTCTGTCTCCGTACCGGATCACAGTCCGTCTGCGGCGTAGACGGCCTTGGTTAACCGATGCCGGCTTTGGAGGCTTGACAGGTGAGCCATGTGCAGAGTTGGTGCTGCGACCATGTTCCGTCGCCATTGTGATCTGGAGGGGCATTCCGTCCGCGCCTTTCGCCGGTATAGAGCTGAGCTTCACGTGGGCAGTCCCCGTGGCTGTCGGCTCGGGTTTGTGAGTGCAGAGACGTGCTGTGCTGGCCAGAGGGTTCCGACGTAGCTGGGAGATGAGTAGGTCGGGCGGGAGTAGTAATCTCGCTTTGTTGTGTGTGATGGTGAGTGCTGGATTCTGAGAGGCAGGTCTCCGATTCCCGCCATTTGAAGCTCCAAGGCAGGCTCCGTCCAGGGGCTGCTTTAGGTGCTCGGGGTGGGCAACTAATCAGGTGGCGTCGGGTGGACGGGCGGATCCACGCCGCCACTCTTCGCAATGCTAGCTTAAAATGCCGGCCACCGGTACGGAGCGTAGTCCCCATGATGGTATATAGTCTGTCAAAGAATTCCAGGGTTTGCTTGGGTGGTTTGGCAAGGGTGCGTTTTGCCACCATTTTGCTTGGGCCCCTGCCGACCCATTTGTTGGTAGCTTGTGTGAGCCACGTTGCGGGGGCAGTAGTCCCCAGCGTGGACCAGGATATCCCCCGCCGGTCCAGAGGGGGGGGGAGGGGGTAGCAGGGCTGCATCTGGTTTACGCTTTTGAGCAGGTCCCGTGCCAGGAGATTGGCTGCCTCCCCCAGGCCTCAGGCTCAGCTTCAGTTTAGGCCTCATGGCCGGTTCAGGTGCTCGTTCTGAGTTTTGGTTCTTATTCCCCGTGTGGTCCTGTGTTGTTTTCTGGGCATCTTGTGTCATTAGCATGCCTAGGATAGTTGGGATATTCGTTTTTGTGCCTGCTGATGTGAGAGCTCTCAGAGAGCACATCCGGACATCATGGCTGTCAGGCCCCGCCCCCCGTAAATAAATTGTTTTAATACCACACCATCAGGTTCTTTGCTGCTGGTGTCTCCCTACTTAAGACCATAGTTCAAGAGTGTGTGACAATTGATCCTTCACAGTGTGGTATATCCCCCTCTTCAGTGGAGCCACTTGCACCTAGAGCCAGGGTTGACAGGGCTCTGGAAAATGTGAGTTGGAACTCAAGCTAGTGAACGTATATTAGATGGTTTGCACTATAATTTATTTCTAATTTTATGTTTAGGTTTAATTTTGTTGAAGATTAGCATGCTAAGTATTATTGCAATTTGTATGTCATGTTGGTGTGTGCTGCTGGTACAATAGACACTTGCATGCATTGACATATTCATTTTGAATAGCACGGTTCACTATTAATATAGTTTACTGTGTATCGAAACACAAATTGTCTATATTGATTTAAGCGCTTATTCCACATTTGAGTAATTTACTGATCTATTTGACTGGCTAAAATTCCCTTCAAAGACATATTTTTATGATTTACTGTTTTCCTCGTCCAGCCTCTGTAATTATTACTCAAGTACAAATAGACATTTTATTCTGTGTTATGTGCTAGTTGTGAAAAGAAAAGAATAAAAATGAAAGCATTTGCACATAAAGCCTTATAATGTTCCATTTACTCTGAAGTGGCTATACACATAGTTTGTGTTTTTTGTTTGTTTGTTTTTTTATAAATCATATTGCCTTTAATGTAATTCTATTAAAATATAACGCAAATGTGTTTTTTCCTTGTGCACTCATATAAAGTGAAATACCTTATGTTAAAAAAAACTGTAAACAAAGAAACTGACGGCATCTTAGAAATGATGATTACCTTGCAAACATGTAATTGTACAGATCTAGGAAATACAAACAAGAAGAAACACAGAGCTCGGTGTTATTTTGCAGTAACGTAGTTAAATAAAGGTTACTTGCTCTATTTCCAATGCTTATAGAGGCAATTGGCTTTAAATATCAGGTAGATTGCAGATGCTTTGCAACCTCAAATAAATAACTGTAAAGTGTAGCTGATAAAAACGTAAATGGGTACGTTATCTGACACAAAACAGTGTGAGCATGTACATGTTCTGTCCTTTAAAATACAGTACACACTTACCTTTTACGCCCCTCTTCTTGTACAATGTACAAGATGATTGAACCAGTGATTTGTTTCCTCCAGTTTGCCAATTAGGGATCTCTCCTACAATGTGTTCAGAACTGCATTAGGACACAGAATCTCTCTCACACACGCACACAGGGCTGCCATAAGAACATTACAACCATGATGGTTGCCATGGGCCCGGCGGCCCTGGGGGGCCCAGACTGCACAGGGAGTCCCAGGCCCCACATTCCCTATGTGCACTTATATATAGCTATTTTCACATTTTGTGCACCTATGGGCCCACGGCTACCTGTACCCTGCAGAGGTGGCCCTGCACACTCCATCTCCACTTCCCAGCTGCTTTTCTCTCTCTAAGACTCGCGAGCTGCGTGGCTGTCAGAGTGTTGCCACAGGTTACCATGGCAACACTCCGCATGGCTCGCAAGACTTGGAGATGGAGTGTGCAGGACCACCTCTGCAATGTACAGGAAGCCGGAGGCCCGCACCATGCCACTAGACCACCAGTGAATGTGATTTCCCCCCTCCCTGGCCACAGGCAAGACGCAGGAAAGAGGCAATAAAATAAAATTTAAATAAAAGAAAAAAACAAATATGCTCTTTCCCCACCCCCTACAGTATGCAGCCCCATAACAACATTTACATTTACACACACTATACACTAACAGTTACACACACTACATCTTTACACAAACAAACTACATCCTTACACAAACACACACTCTGCATTCACTACACAAACGCACACTCTGCATTTACTATACATACTCTTGAACCACTATACACACTGCATTCACTATGCACACTTTCTAGTCATTATACACACTGCATTCACTATACACACTCTGCATTCACTATACACACTACATCCTTACACAAACACATAATTGCAGTCGCTACACACACACACTACATCCTTACACAAACACACACTCTGCAGTCACTATGCACACACTACATCCACTACACAAACACACACTATGCACATACTACATCCACTACACAAACACACACTCTGCATCTAATACCCACAAACTCTACATACGTTACACACATTTACAATCTGCATCAACTGTACACACTGCATCCATGACAAGAACACCACATCCACTATACGCACACCACAGTACGCACACACTTCATCCTTGTGGGTAGACTGAGGATGGGCCCTGTGGGTGGACTCAGGTGGGGCCCTGTGGGTGGACTCAGGTGCGGCCCTGTGGGCGGACTCAGGTGCGGCCCTGTGGGCGGACTCAGGGTGGGCCTGGGGCTCAGAACTTGAGCTGTGTCAGGGACCCCAAAAATTCTGTAAGCACGCATGCACTCTATAGTAGTTATAATGCCAGGAGTAACCTGCCTGGATCCCCAGTGGGAGGGTGCAAACAATTTAACAATACTATGCCCCTCTACCTGGGTCCCCACCAGGTAGAAGCTGGAAGCCGTAGCCATCGGTATTCATTGGCTGAGAGCATCCGTTGACTATTATCAGCTAAAGGAATTCAATAACATGCAATGAAAACTGACCCTCCAGCAACAGAGGGTGCTGCACATACAGACTCCAGACACCATGATTACTGCAAATCACTGAAGTGGTCATAGTACTTGGAGTAACCATTTAATCCTTTTCTAAGCATGTTAAACTAATTTCAGCACATTTCATGTTTCCAAAGCAGTGTAAGCAATAATATTTCTATAGTATAAGTGGAGTCAAAGTAAACCCTGAGTTGTATCCAACAGGTGTTTTTAAAATAATTCTAAAAGCGATATATGATTCTACTTAATTTGCATATCTCCACCTGTGATCTTGAAATTGCTTTGGAAACACTGTAGGACGTAATGTTGATGCAGCGTAAATGATGCAGGAATAACTTATTTATAATTACACATTAATAATAACAGTCACCACCATTACTTTTTACAGCTGGGCCATTTATAAATGTGCTTGCAGGAATATGTAAGATATGCAAGAAAAACATATCTTATCGAGGTAAAGCAGGTGCTGTTCTGTGTGCAGAGTGTTAAATGTTGAGAGATGTTCTACTGGTTTTTATGGTCATTGCACAGAGTTTGGCCCCCAGAATAGCACCTGTTTTTGCATTGACTAATCTCCCCCATGGAAAAATAACTCAGCTTGACATTATTGCACAGTCGTTATTCGGCATGTGCAAACCTTTAACTTTAATAACACTCAGACACCCATAAGTTCTGTTGGAGTATAAAGTCCACAGTTTTATTAATTAATATAAATATATAAATTAACAATTTAGGGTCATTGTCAACAGTACTCCTTTCGTTCCGCTCTCTCCTGTACCATACCCCCCGACAATGACCCTACCAAAGAACAAACATTAACATAACCAATAATACATAACATGTAACTCACGGTCTACCAAGAGGCCCCACCTACTTTTGTCTAACTGCAGGGGTGTACCCAGACACCCCTACACCCCTTGGTTCGCAGCCACCGATGGGCTCGAACCTACCTCCACACTTTTAACTCTGGCCTACTCCAGCCTAGGCCTTGGCCTACCAATTTCCTAACCCACCAAACTTCCTGTTTAACCAAGACCTTTTCCCGCCACTGTGACCAAACAGGAACTAGCTCATAGGGTGGGTGGGTGGGACAATTTACAGGTAAGTAAGGCTCAAGTTAAAATAGCCATACACTAAAATGGCCGCTATTTAACTTCCTCCCACCCCCTGCATTACCATAGGTCAGCCCCTTGACCTAAACTTCACCTGCCTACTTCTGGCTCTGTCAAGGCCCACTCCTCCCTGCGTTGCTCCGTGGTTTCAGGATAAGGGCTGAAAAGAGCCAGTGGGGGGCGAGGATATTATCTTGTAATTTTATACTAAACTCTATTGCTTTTGAGAAGTTCTAGGCTAGGTAGATAAACTGCATAGGAATAATGATACTTGAAATATTTTATTCTAAATGAAAGCTACAGAAAGCACAGAAGGAAAATTACAGACGAAAATCTATTTTATAGCCATGCATGGTTTCAAAAGATCCATTAGCGGTGACAGATTAGTAGTTGATTGATAAACAGAATGCATAAAGAAAATACAGACATGAATACTGCATTTCAGCTTGTTTTTCTCGTCTACTGACCATACACATAGCATGAAAAATTATCAAGCATAATCTAAAGTCCTTTATTTGGCAGTTTTTTGAAAGAATCTGGTCATTATGTTAATGAAGGGATATTGCTGCTGTCATCTATTATCATTAAGTTAACATTTAGCAAAGAAAAAAAAATGTCCTCTCATTCTGTGTCAGACCTTATGATAAGGCTAATAAGCTTGCCCTGACTAGACGAGACATAGCTAATTGAAAGAAATGCAAGTCATGTCGGGCTATGGTACACAATAAACATTCGCCCAATTATGTCAGGGGCCTTGTCCTATTTTATTCAAGTAACCACAAACCATGGTTTATCTGACTTTTGTTATTTATTTTCCATTTTCATTTTTTTGTCTCTGTCTGTTAGTGCTGTTTTATACTTTGAAAAATACATGTACAGACTGACCATTTATCTGGATTGTTTTTAAACAGTTACTGCATACAATATATCTTTAGCTTTTGTGATTTTCACAAATAAAACATCTACACAGTCATAGGAATCTAATGGTAATCAATAAAGATAAATATTGTATCACTGATATTCTGTAACATCATATTCAACTTAAAGAAAGCCTCACATTGTGAACTCTTATTCTACTTAATATGGGTGTTAATTGTCATAACTTAATTTTCAGAACTTAAAGGACCACTAGTCCTTAGGTCCCCCCCCCCATGTCATGCCCCCCCCCCCCCCCCCCCCACTTACCTTTCTCCAACTCCGGGCTCCCTCAGCGCTGGGGAACTCTCCTCCCTCTGCCGACGGTATTTGTGTATATCTGGCTTCCTTGACCTCGGCTATCCCTTGACCATTCTCTGTCTCTAACGTATTAGTCCGGCCATTCTAAGGACCAGTTTATGTTCTATCCTTTCTGTTTCTTTCTAAATTATATGTAGATGTTACATAGTTCTGAGTGCTGGACCACACTAGCAGTCGTGACACATAGACTGGCAAGTGTGGCCTACCAGTGGCGTTGGATAAGTCCTCAAGGGTAGTAAATCAGCTTAGTTGCAGTTCCTTTTGTCTCCTGACCGGAACCCCTTGTGCTTCTTACCTCATCACAGAGATGAGTACCCAGTGACAACTTCGCATTGACAATTTTGTTGGGATAAAGGGCATCTAACAGTCTGTGCGAGGAGTACTTGTTCAGCCATCTTGGACACAACTGTGTGAAGTGTGTGTACAGATTGGACTAAAAAAGAGTTACAACCTATCTGTGGAAATAAGGTGCTTGAAAACTAGTAAATATAAAAAATATAAAAGCACCCAGAACACTTGTGTGGGTTCTTCCCTTACACCACACCAATAATATACAATATAAAAACAATATACTGTGTGACAAGATGACAAAAAGCCAACACCAGTAAATAAGTGGAGCACTTAAATGGTAAGTGTATAGTGTACAAAATCACTCTCTTTTTGCATAAATGGAGCATACAGAGATACGACACTCAAACAAAGAAATATAAATGAGGAAAATATAGTGTTACACTGTAATACAATGTATTAAAGAATGGTGGGAAAAGCCTCAAAATTGGAATACGCACATGGAGAAGAGCAGGAGCAGGTAACCTTCGGCACTCCAAATGTTGTGGACCACATCTCCCATAATGCTCTTACAGTCATAATGCTGGCAAAGCATCAAGGGAGTTGTAGTCCACAACATCTGGAGTGCCGAAGGTTGCTTACCCCTGGTGTAGAGCATAATGAAGATTGGCTCAAAGCTGTTGCACCTATGTATCTTAAGGGTAACACATCCCATCTTCTCAAGAGCTAGATGGATAAGCTTATGGAGATAGAGCCTCTTAACTTGTCTCTGGGATGAGACACATGATACCAGTAAAGGGTGATAACTCCTCCTTGGTAGACGACGAGGCAATAGTAATGATCCCACAAAGTGAAGGCAGAAATATACATACCACTTTATTTAGAGCAAAAGAGATAGATAAAAACAAATGTGCGGCGTGAAATATAAAGTGTAAAATAAAGAATCCTCCAATTGGTAGGTATAAAATATGAACAGGAAATAATAGCCTTTCAAAAAAAGCTGTGTGTATAGGCAAGTGACTTGTTGCCTTGCTGGAGAACTGGTTGTTAGTTGGCTATAATTGGTTGCACATTAGTTGATTTTTAGCTCACTAGAATTCTACCTAGAAACATGCAATAAAACAAGTAGCAGATAGATAAATCTTCATACTGTGATAACTGTGATAACAGTCAGTTTGCTGCCAACTCTAAGCATGACTTGTTTGATCATTCTACCTAATCCCCAGCAGATACTGACCTTGTCTTGCCTTTGACTCCTTACAATCTTTGCAAGCTCCTGGGACCAGATCGACCCTTGATTGAATCTCAGTTGGTCCTGATTTCATCTGTTTGACTTCAGAGATGAGTTCATCTTTGTTTGGCAAATCAACTCTTCCTGTGCATTCAGCTGTCACCATGCCCTAGTTATTCTGTACTACTTGAAATGTTCACCGAAGGCTCATCTTCTCTTTTAGAACTCTCTGCTCTGCAACACACTGTGCAATCAGGTTTTCTCTATCTGAATATTTAAACGTGTGCTGAAGGTTTATTAGCATGCAACACTGTTGTGGGTTCTTTTTTTTTTTTTTTTAGAAGAAATCACCTATGGGATAGAGATAATAATTATAATAATTATGAGGAATAGATTTCAGATGCCTGGTATGGGAGCAGTAATATCAAAGAAAGGGAAGGCACATATAAAACTGAAGGGGAACTAACAGAGGAGAAGAATAAGACCTAACAAGGGTTAATGGGACACTCCAGACTTCTAAAGCACTTCAGAAATGTTACAAGGCTACTTAATATTGCCTATTTTAGCAAACAAATATGGGGATTAGGTTACACCATATTGGGTTAAGTTTAACACTAGGTCACAGAACCCCAACATCGGTGGGTCCTTCACTAATTTTACCATTGAAGACTACCCTCGATTTATGCTTTCCTGTTGTCACCTCCAAATGGGTTCCAGGAGTGGAGGGGCAGGGTCCTTAACCCAACAGGAATCCAGTCTGGATTCCAAATCTACACAGTAAAAAGGGAATTTGGGGTAGACCCAGAAGACATGTCTCAGCAGTGGTGCTGCTGTAAAGACCAAAACATATACAACATACGCAATAACACACAGCAGAAATATACAGTTTTAAATTAAAAGGACCACTCTAGGCACCCAGACCACTTCAGCTTAATGAAGTGGTCTGGGTGCCAGGTCCAGCTAGGTTTAACCCTTTTTTATATAAACATAGCAGTTTAAGAGAAACTGCTATGTTTAAATAAGGGTTAAGCCAGCCTCTAAATCCTCTAGTGGCTGTCTCACTGACAGCCGCTAGAGGCGCTTGCGTGATTCTCACTGTGAAAATCACAGTGAGAGCACGCAAGCGTCCATAGGAAAGCATTGTAAATGCTTTCCTATGCGACCGGCTGAATGCACGCGCAGCTCTTGCCGCGCATGCGCATTCAGTCGAAAGGGAGGATCGGAGGCGGAGAGGAGGAGGAGAGCTCCCCGCCCAGCGCTGGAATAAAGGTAAGTTTTAACCCTTTCCTCTCCCCAGAGCCGGGCGGGAGGGGGTCCCTGAGGGTGGGGGCACCCTCAGGGCACTATAGTGCCAGGAAAACGAGTATGTTTTCCTGGCACTATAGTGGTCCTTTAACACTATAGTGTCAGGAATACAAATGTGCATTCCTGTCATTATAGGTCTAAATAATTTTTGAGTTACTGGCCCCCTTAGCTCCGGTTAAGAAATGTGATTTCAAGCGCCGCACGTTTCTGATTGCGGCTGACCCTGCCCATACTCTCCCCTCGGCTGAGATCTTTAAACTTGATGATCTCAGCCAATCCACATAGGAAAGCATTGGGAGGCTATCACGCGCGCACTGCATGAATCATTGCATTTCTATGGGGAAAGTTCAGCGCCTCCAGGCAGAGCATGGAGACACTGGATGTCAGTGCTGCACACTGTGCAAAACTGATCCAGGAAGCACCTCTTATGGACGTCTGAGTGAGCCATATAAAAACTGCCTTTTCTCTGAAAAGGCAGTGTTAACATAAAAAGCCTGCAGGGACAGAATATAGACACCAGAAACTATATTAAGCTATAGTTGATGTGGTGACTATTGTGTCCCTTTAAATCTTACAAGGTTACCGTATTTATCGGCGTATAACACGCACTTTTTCCCCCTGAAAATAGGGGGAAAATCTTGGGTGCGTGTTATACGCCGATATCCCATAATTACTTACCTGTCCTGAAGCGTGGGCCGGCTTCACAGCGCGCACCGCGGTACAGGAACTTTAATTTCAGGTTCCGGTTTCCGGCGGGACTGAAAGGAAGTGTGCACAATAGTGTGCACACTTCCTTTCAGTCCCGCCGGAAACCGGAACCTGAAATTAAAGTTCCTGTACCGCGGTGCGCGCTGTGAAGCCGGCCCACGCTTCAGGACAGGTAAGTAATTATGGGAGGGGAAGTACACTATGGGAGGGGAGGGGGGGGGGAAGTACACTATGGGAGGGGAGGGGGGGAAGTACACTATGGGAGGGGGGAAGTACACTATGGGAGGGGAGGGGGGGGAATACACTATGGGAGGGGAGGGGGGGAGAATACTATGGGAGGGGGGGAGAATACTATGGGAGGGGGGGAGAATACTATGGGAGGGGAGGGGGGAGAATACTATGGGAGGGGAGGGGGGAGAATACTATGGGAGGGGGGAGAATACTATGGGAGGGGAGGGGAGGGGGGGGGGAGAATACTATGGGAGGGGAGGGGGGAGAATACTATGGGAGGGGAGGGGGGGAGAATACTATGGGAGGGGAGGGGGGAGAATACTATGGGAGGGGAGGGGGGAGAATACTATGGGAGGGGAGTGGGGGAGAATACTATGGGAGGGGAGGGGGGAGAATACTATGGGAGGGGGGGAGAAAACTATGGGAGGGGGGGAGAATACTATGGGAGGGGAGGGGGGGAGAATACTATGGGAGGGGGGGAATACTATGGAAAGGGGGGGAGAATACTATGGGAGGGGGGGAGAATACTATGGGAGGGGAGGGGGGAGAATTCTATGGGAGGAGAGGGGGGAGAATACTATGGGAGGGGAGGGGGGAGAATACTATGGGAGGGGGGGAGAATACTATGGGAGGGGGGGAAATTTCCTGGAATTTCTTTCTAAAAATGAGGTGCGTGTTATACGCCGGTGCGTGTTATACGCCGATAATTACGGTACTTAACCAGAGACTGCCTTTAAATTAATGCTTTCTTTTCTTTATACTTTTTTCTGAAAACTTAAAGGGACACTATAGTCACCTAAACAACTTTAGCTTAATGAAGCAGTTTTGGTGTATAGAACATGCCCCTGCAGCCTCACTGCTCAATCCTCTGCCATTTAGGAGTTAAATCCCTTTGTTTATGAACCCTAGTCACATCTCCCTGCATGTGACTTGCACAGCCTTCCATAAACACTTCCTGTAAAGAGAGCCCTATTTAGGCTTTCTTTATTGCAAGTTCTGTTTAATTAAGATTTTCTTATTCCCTGATATGTTAATAGCTTGCTAGACCCTGCAAGAGCCTCCTGTATGTGATTAAAGTTCAATTTAGAGATTGAGATACAATTATTTAAGGTAAATTACATCTGTTTGAAAGTTAAACCAGTTTTTTTTTTTCATGCAGGCTCTGTCAATCTGCCAGGGGAGGTGTGGCTAGGGCTGCATAAACAGAAACAAAGTGATTTAACTCCTAAATGACAGTTAATTGAGCAGTGAAATTGCAGGTGAATGATATATACACTAAAACCGCTTTATTTAGCTAAAGTAATTTAGGTGACTATAGTGTTCCTTTAATATAGCGATCTAAATTGATGAGATGCCTTCTCAAATAATGAACAAGTTAACTGGAAAAAGAATAAAACACAATATACATGGAATTGTTTTGAAAATAGAAAACTCAATACTAACAAAGAATTCCAGAGACTGCCCTCAAATTAATTCTTTCTTTTCTTTATACCTTTTGTTCTGAAAACTTACTATAGTAATCTAAATCAATGAGATGCCTTCTCAAATAATTAACAAGTCATTTGGAAAAAAAATATAAAACACAAAACACGAAAATGTTTTGAAAGATAGAAAACTCAATACTTACTACAAAGAATACCCATATGAATGAACCACAGTGTAAAGCAATAAAAATGAAAAAATTAAGTTGAATGATAGAAAAACAGTCATCTAAATTAATATGATGTCTTCTCAACTCATCTAAAAACTCAACTGATGATTAAAAAGAATGATCCAATTATAAAACAAAGAATATATGTGTTATGTCAGTCAGATCAATAAGCTATTTTGAAAACATGCAATTATTGTAAGTGCTTAAAAAATAACAGCTACAGTAGTGTATATTTAAACATCAGTTCAAAAGGTTTCTGCCATTTCTTAAAATGTACTTTAGAATTGCATCTTATAAAGAATAAATAGCCCAATTTTTATTTTGGTGAGTGTCGTATATCAAAGTTGTTTTTTTATTTTTACATTCTATTAGTTCCCCCCTTTAAACTTGTGTTGAATCATTTGTAATCTGTAACACTTTGATTCCAAGGTTCAAGCTTATAGGTGTCATATTAGATATCCTATTTTAAAATTGGCTAACTTGGACTCAGGAAATGCTTGATGGCTAAAACGACACTTAAAGGACCACTCTAGGCACCCAGACCACTTCAGCTTAATGAAGTGGTCTGGGTGCCAGGTCCAGCTAGGGTTAACCCATTTTTTTTATAAACATAGCAGTTTCAGAGAAACTGCTATGTTTATAAATGGGTTAAGCCTTCCCCCTAATCCTCTAGTGGCTGTCTCATTGACAGCCGCTAGAGGCGCTTGTGTGATTCTCACTGTGAAAATCACAGTGAGAGCACGCAAGCATCCATAGGAAAGCATTTACAATGCTTTCCTATGCGACCGGCTGAATGCGCGCGCAGCTCTTGCCGCGCGTGCACATTCAGCCGACGGGGCGGAGAGGAGGCGGAGAGCTCCCCGCCCAGCGCTGGAAAAAGGTAAGTTTTAACCCTTTTCCTCTTTCCAGAGCCGGGCGGGAGGGGGTCCCTGAGGGTGGGGGCACCCTGAGGGCACGCTAGTGCCAGGAAAACGAGTATGTTTTCCTGTCACTAGAGTACCTTTAAGACCATATATGTCTAGTTCCAGAAGAAGGTAGCCCCCACCTGAGCTGTCTCTCCTAAATCAGTCTGTTCTTTCTCTTTCTCAGAACTTTTCTGTTATATGTACACGATGTCTTATGGGGTATGTCTTATTTATACTCCTGTCACCCTTTCACTCCCTTCCTACTACTGCCCTATGAGTATTTGCACTTACTTTTTAATGTATACAAACACAACTGACAAAATAAAGGTCAGAGGATTATTTTGAATCCCAACATGTGTCTGATGTCTGAATTCACACTCCTCCAAGTGCACTTGCAATAATAATAATTTGGGCTCCCTTGAATATACCAAAGATTGCATTGGATTTATATCACCATGTAGGCACATTAGAAAGGGGCATCCCTTCTCCATCTTAAAGCCCCCCCTAGTGACAATGTGAAGTTGGTATAATTAAAAACCCTATTCTTTGTTGAACTCATTTATATATGCCCATCCAGAATCTCTTGCGGTAGTAACGTCACTGCAAATTTGAGTTTTCTGTGGGAAAAGCAAGTTTTATGGCTTGATTGGTGTGCACAGATCTATGTTTAACAATGTATTGACTGTTTACAGAGCCTGTAAATATCATAAGTGAGATACATCGATAGTTTTTACCAAAGCAATATCATTACCCCTAAACAATCACAAGTGATTTTCTTCCTAGAGTGTTTTTTCTTCAAAAACAATATACTGAGATTTCTCTCATCTCCAGGGCCGGACTGGCCCACCGGGATACCGGGAAATTTCCCGGTGGGCCGCGGCACCTGGGGGGCTGGAGAGGGAGCCCTGCTCCCTGTATTTTAATAATATCGCGGCCACCGGCCGCATGTCGGTGCCGCCGGGTGGCCGGTCCGGCGGCACAGTCTGAGGTGATTACTCACCTTGCAGCCGGCGGCCCCATCTCCTGTGCTGACAGCTATGCTGCTGTCAGTAACAGTGAGTGTGCCGGGCGGCCGCCTAAGCGATCCGGCGGCACACTCACTGATACTGACAGCAGCATAGCTGTCAGCACAGGAGGACTGAGGGAGGGGGCGGAGCTAACTACCAAGCTCCCTCGCGGTTCCCATGATTCCTAGCATCTACACATCATAGAGTAGGGATTACTCTATGATGTGTAGATGCTGGGAATTATGGGAACCGGGAGGGAGCATGGTAGTTAGCTCCGCCCCCTCCCTCAGTCCTCCTGTTGCAGCAGGTACAGAGAAGAATAGGGGAAGGGGAAGGGGACAAAAAGAGGGGAAGGGGGGACAAATAGAGGGGAAGGGGGGACAAAAAGAGGGGAAGGGGGGACAAAAAGAGGGGAAGGGGGACAAATAGAGGGTAAGGGGGGATAAATAGAGGGGTAATAGAAACACAGGGGAAGGGGTGACACAGAGACTGAGGGGTAATAGAGAGACAGGGAATGGGGGGGGCAAAGAGAGGGGTAATAGAGAGACACCAGGGAAGGGGGGGACAAAGAGACAGAGGGGTAATAGAGAGACAGGGGATGGGGGAACAAAGAGAGGGGGTAATAAAGAGACACCAGGGAAGGGGGGGGGGCAAAGAGACAGAGGGGTAATAGAGAGACAGGGAATGGGGGGACAAAGAGACAGAGGGGTAATAGAGAGACACCAGGGAAGGGGGGGGACAAAGAGACAGATGGGTGATAGAGAGACACCAGGGAAGGGGGGGACAAAGAGACAGATGGGTAATAGAGAGACAGGGGATGGGGGGATAAAGAGAGGGGTAATAGAGAGACACCAGGGAAGGGGGGGACAAAGAGACAGATGGGTAATAGAGAGACAGGGGATGGGGGGATAAAGAGAGGGGTAATAGAGAGACACCAGGGAAGGGGGGGCAAAGAGACAGAGGGGTAATTGAGAGACAGGGGATGGGGGGCAAAGAGATGGGGTAATAAAGAGACACCAGGGAAGGGGGGGACAAAGAGACAGATGGGTAATAGAGAGACAGGGGATGGGGGGATAAAGAGAGGGGTAATAGAGAGACACCAGGGAAGGGGGGGGGGCAAAGAGACAGAGGGGTAATAGAGAGACAGGGAATGGGGGGACAAAGAGACAGAGGGGTAATAGAGAGACACCAGGGAAGGGGGGGGGACAAAGAGACAGATGGGTAATAGAGAGACATGGGATGGGGGGATAAAGAGAGGGGTAATAGAGAGACACCAGGGAAGGGGGGGGCAAAGAGACAGAGGGGTAATTGAGAGACAGGGGATGGGGGGTAAAGAGATGGGGTAATAAAGAGACACCAGGGAAGGGGGGACAAAGAGACAGATGGGTAATAGAGAGACAGGGGATGGGGGGATAAAGAGAGGGGTAATAGAGAGACACCAGGGAAGGGGGGGGGCAAAGAGAGAGGGGTAATTGAGAGACAGGGGATGGGGGGCAAAGAGATGGGGTAATAAAGAGACACCAGGGAAGGGGGGGGGCAAAGAGACAGAGGGGTAATAGAGAGACAGGTAATGGGGTGGACAAAGAGAGGGGTAATAGAGAGACACCAGGGAAGGGGGGGACAAAGAGACAGAGGGCTAATAGAGAGACACGGGATGGGGGGTAAAGAGAGGGGTAATAGAGAGACACCAGGGAAGGGGGGGGCAAAGAGACAGAGGGGTAATTGAGAGACAGGGGATGGGGGCAAAGAGATGGGGTAATAAAGAGACACCAGGGAAGGGGGGGGGGCAAAGAGACAGAGGGGTAATTGAGAGACAGGGGATGGGGGCAAAGAGATGGGGTAATAAAGAGACACCAGGGAAGGGGGGGCAAAGAGACAGAGGGGTAATAGAGAGACAGGTAATGGGGTGGACAAAGAGAGGGGTAATAGAGAGACACCAGGGAAGGGGGGGACAAAGAGACAGAGGGCTAATAGAGAGATACTGGATGGGGGGATAAAGAGAGGGGTAATAGAGAGACACCAGGGAAGGGGGGGAGACAAAGAGACAGAGGGGTAATAGAGAGACATAGGGGTTGGGGGGACAAAGAGATGGGTAATAGAGAGACACAGGAGAAGGGGGGGGACACAGAGACAGGTGGGGTAATAGAGAGACACCAGGGAAGGGGGACAAAGAGACAGAGGGGTAATAGAGAGACACAGGGGATGGGGGTACAAAGAGAGTGGGGTAAGCGAGAGACACAGGGAGGAGATGGGGAAGAGAGACTCAGGGAGGAGAGGGGGAAGAGAGACAGGGAGGAGAGGGGAGAAATATATATATATATATATATATATTGATGTGTGTATTAGTAACATATAATTATGCCTATAATATTTACACATATAGTAATATACATTTATATATGCATAATACACACATAAATGTCATTAATATATATATATATATATATATATATATATATATATATATATATATATATATATATATATATATATATATATATATAATGAACACGTATTGGCCCAGTCTTGTTGCTAGTTGCATACTCATGCACCATAACATATTTAAAGTTTAGAGCGCACCCATAGAACTTCAAAATAAACAAGCTAACTTAATTTTTGTTTAGTTGTGCAATTGCAGACATTCAGCATTTCAGTATCATTACTAAAATGTCCTTAATAGGCCAAAGTAGTTGTACTGAAACATTGATTACATGCAAATGTACGTCTACTTAAAATAAAGGCACTCTTTTGTTTATTTTGAAGTCCTATATGCGTTCTTTCGTTAGAGTAAGAGTTTTCAATTTCAAGTTATTTTTTCACCCTCTATATCAGCACACTATGCTGGCGCGACGCATTATTGGGCTGGTATAGAATTTTTTTCCAGGGCTGCTTTTAGTTTCCAGTCCGGCCCTGCTCATCTCTGGGTATATCTTTGTGTGATTATGTTTGCAAGCATAGACCTGATTTCACTTCTTAGTTGCAGGGTGACTGATATGAGAAAAACAAAACAAAAATATTGAATCGAAAATTAAAGGAATGCATTTAAGTGTCTAACGAATACTTACATTATTATACTAGAACTTAAACTTTGTTGTTTTTTTTACTTTAATAGCAAAATACTATTATCTTTTAGAACTATTTTTTTTAAAATAGCAATATTCTGCTAAGTCATTAAAACCATATTTTGTAGTTCAGAGACATAAATACATGATTCTGCAGATATTAAACATGTCTTAACTTGGACATGGCATCCACAAATCATGTGTGCAGGTAGAGGGTACCGTGTAGTGTGAACAACCTCCTTTACCATCCATCCTCCCCAAATAAAACCTGAGACATATTTGTGGTATAAACAGGCCACAGCTTTATTTATAATTTAACAAGTATAATTAACCAATAAATAACAACTTATTTAACATATCAACATGATATACAATTTAACCGCAGACTTGTCCTTGCTAACCCATCCCCACACCAATCATGAATAAACCTGGGTGCCTGCCCTCTCCCCTCATCCTAACCACCAACTGGCCTGCAACTTGGTCTTACATTACCACCATGCCAACCACTAGCCATTCTTTTGGCTTAGTGGGCACGTCCGTTTGTCCAACCATTTACCAGAGGTTAGGGGAGGGATCAGCCCCAACCTTCCTTCTTTCCCCATGTACTCTTGCTCCAACCCGGATTGGCAAGGACCTTACCCACCAACTGCGACAAGAAAAAAGAGTTAACATGAAATAGCAAACATCAACAAGGGAGGACAGGAGGGAAGCTGTTACCAAGCCGTTATTTTTAAAATGGCTTAGGTAAGATGGCAAAATGCCTGCCTATATACAGTACAGCCCCCACCCCCCTCTCTTACCAATCCCCCATATTATATCTACACTTCCCCACACACACACATAGCTTTCACCCTGCCTTCTCAGGATCCTCCACATAGCAAGCTCATGAGGACAGCATCCCACCCTTCTTAACGTGGGAGGGATTTCTGCATGTAACTTTGAAGACGGTTGTTTGCACATGCAGTTGCTATACGATTTAATAGCACATATTTCTAAATACACAGTAGTAAGGTAGTAAGTTCCAATTCACTTCCTATGTCAGATTAATCTGTTGTTGAATAACTTTTCATGTATAGGTTTGATAACAATTTGGCAAACACAAATTTAAATTGATATGTTGGCATTAAAAACCACTAATGCTAAAAAAAATTATCAACCCTTTAAAGTCAAAATAAAGATCCAGATGACAAGAGAAGACAGACTCAAACTACCCAACACATAACACGAGATCATCTCATCTTTATAATATACTCTAATACTACCTGGGGAATGTGATGTAGGGTATTCTCTGACATCTAAATGCATGTATCTAAATCAGGGTAACAGAGTGAGATCAATGCTAGCAGTATTTGGATATGATTCATCTTTGGGTAAACTAACTCAGCAGAATCACTATATATGATATTATTTTTTACTTACCCTGGTTTCTCTCGAGATAAGACCCCAATGACCTTAGTCAAGTAGGTGAAGAGGTTGCAATGAGTTGGTCTTCTTCAGGTGTCTGTCAGTGTGTTTTTAATTAATCCCAAAAAGGAAGAGAAAGTATATCTACCATTTACCTATAACTGCTGAATGTCTCCAAAGGTGGACCCTGGGTTTGTGGTTGACTGTGTGTTTAAAAAAAGAAAATCACAAGCTGTTGAATATCTGTTATTTCTCCCGTGCCCATTTTGTAATTACACTGTTTTCAGTACATTATCAATCAGAAATTGGTTTTACCACACCCACTAACCAACTTACCTCAATATGTCTGTCATGTCGATCCGCTAATAATTTGAAGCAGGATACTCAATACTTGACTTTGAGTTACAAATATGAAAACACGTCAAAAGGAAAATGGATTACTAGAAATGGTTGCTACCGATCATACAGAAGCCTTATCTATAAATCTGATTGTGGAATACCATTTATGTAAAGATGTATCTTTTAACCCATGCGTCAACAGGATTTGGAAAATCGCTTGTTAGTGTGACTGCACAGACATTCTATTGGCTCAGAACGAGTTAAAAGTATCATCAGATAGGGATTACAAATATCAACCACCACTTGCTAAGAATTCTATTCATCTAAATGAAGGAATCAACATTTCTTCCTTGTAATAAATGAGCTATAAAAGGGCAATTAGTTAAAAAAAAAAAATTCTTCAGCATTTTTTCTCTCAAGAAGATGAAATGGCACAGTTTGCAAAGGCAGAGTTTGAACTGTCTCCATATGATTGAAGAAATTAGGTTTGCCTCAGCTAGTCCAGGAAATTTGTTAAGTGCATCTGGTGTAGCCAGATGGGTGCATGCGCAAACTTTACGATTTGTCTTCATGTAATGAATGCAGTCTTAACCACTTTAGTTCTAGAGAGACTTGCAATTTGTGTGATACATAATCTTCTCCAGACAGAATATATATATATATATATATATATATATATATATATATATATATATATATAAAACAAAACATGTTGATCTCAGAGATTTTGCCAGGGTGTTTGCTGAACTGTGGTAGAAGAGGAGGCACAATGTGTATAATAATATATCGGTTCCTTCATTATATTATCTGCCAAGTGTAATATATGTGTGATATCTTAAACTTGGATATTTTGGCCTATTTCATCTTAAATTTAGAAACTCTTTGCATACTTTAAAAAAGTTAGATTTGCAACAAATTTTTCTCTCAATTTTTGAGAAAATTAGGTTTGCTTAGTTTAATCAGAAATTGTCTTTTTTTTTCTCTCGAACAGTTGAATAACCCAAAGTACCCAAATGTATGAAAATAAAACAAGAAACGGAATCTCCCAGAAATGGAGCCAAGCCTTGCTTAATTATTATTTATGGGACAAACTGTCAAATTAACTCTGAAAAATACATGGATCGATTGATAGGGTAGGCTTCCAGCAGACACAAAGAAAAAAATGGAAATAAATAATAATGAATAAAAATGATGTGACTCCATGTGCTATAAATTAATAAAAGTGATTCTCTGGTCTTCTACCAAAGAAGGAGATAGCTACTACCACCCACCCCAAACCAACATGTGTAACGTGGGAAGACTACTCAAAAATGATCAATGTATTTTCATTACCCCGACTTTAGTAATATAAACATTACTGTTACTGTGTACAGTAATTGTGTTTTTTTGATTATTTGGACTTCTGTGACTAACCAACTTTGAATATATTGAATTAAATATTTAACAATTATCTGCAGAGCTGTACTTTTTTTTGTCTTGTTGTGAGTTTCATTGAAAATGATAAATAATAATGACTTGTTCTGAGCTCAACTTGTCAAGCAGATTGTGTACAGAAATCCGTGTCTGTGTTAAGCTCCAACGTCCTCTTTATTGAACCTCTATTTACACAATAAATAAATAAATTCATGTTTATTTATGTCCTATTGAGATCCATAAATATAGATATTTTGTAAATATACGAAGCTGTGTGTGTTGGTGTTGATTTAGAGCTTATTGTATTTCATTTAAATTTATGCTGTGTATCGTAACTTTTGCTTTCATACTGAGTTGCCTTTTTGTTTTAGCATTAATGCATGCCTTTCATTTAAATCGCAATGCTTTTTATTGACAGCCTTTTCTTTTCTATTCGAAAACATGTCACAATCCATTATTTTTTTATACACAATCATTTTATTGGCCTGTATGTCATGTAATATAGCATTTTAAGAATAAACAATAACGTGATATTTATTACCCGTATCCTATTGAAGATTCCACATGAATGTAGTGATGCACTTTATACATTTAAAATTTAGTTTCCTAGTGAGGAGAAAGGTTCTGTAGTAAGAATGGCAAAAGAATGTGATGCATGTCTAACAAATCATTTTACAATAGAATCGATAATGAACCCTGACCAATAGCAAGCTTCATTTTGGCAGTCAGTGTAAAGAATGTACTTTGTGTTGGTAAAGCAAATCCTTGAAATGTTGTACCTCTTGCCAAGACTGAAAATGTCAAATCACAGTCTACTTGTCCTAGCAAAAAAAAAAAACCATGAAACAATAAAAGGAGAAATACAGATTATTGTAAGCAACGTTCCAATTTTCTGCATAAATTTTGTTTGTGCTAAAACCAATGTAAGCTAAAATGGGAATTTGTAGGCCATATCTCCTTTGTAAATGATAAGGTGACAACATTCTTTCCTGATGCACCTTAAAAGGAAGTTTTGAGTAAAAATACATTTATATCTAATAACTAGCCTTATTTGCCCAAAAAGAGATTTGTGGTAAGTAAATTCTGATTAATCTGATGCCAATATTTTGAAAATAAATAACTAGGTGGGACATAATTGTTTATTTTGTGAAATTGGAATAAGAAATAAATTCTTTTTTTTTTGGGGGGGGGGGGGCTAAATAAGTTGAAACATACGTCAATTTACTGCAAATCGCTAGTTAGAGAATTGGCACCAAATCTCAAGGCCGTCATTTCTTGTAATGAACATAGCTAGATGAAAAAAAAAGTGTATTCAGTACTGTTGGACTGTATGGCTATCTTTTTCTTGTTGAGAGTTGAAACTGATTTAAAGGAGACTTAATATTTTAAGATACAACAAGCTAATACTGGAAATCAGTAGGTGTATAGGCACTTCAGATAACACACAGTGGGTAAACGTGCAATTAAGATATTTTCCCTTACACTTTAAGACGTAAATAAACAAAAGCACATAGAGGTAAAACCACTATTAAAATGCACAGCACCCTGTGTTGGAGTGGAAGGATAATAATTATAACATATACTTAACAGTATCAGGCAATATTCACTAGTACAGGAATAGTGTTTCCAAAAAGAAATAGATTTAAAAAAAAAAACAATTTATTGAAGAATTAAAAGCTGGACACACACTGATTTTTATATTTCCAGTTTTTAATTCTTCAATACATTTTTTTGAATTTCATCTGCCTGTCTTACCTGTGGACACCTACCGAAGCCAGTACTGGCACCCTGAGGCTATTCACATAGAGCCTGGCACGGCTCCAAACTTGTAAATGAAACCATATACCCACTCATTTTACATTGAATTGTAATAGATTACACTATGTATGTTTTATCTATTTCTTTTTAGAAACAGTATTCCTGTATTAGTGAATTTTGCCTTATACTGTTAAGTATATATTATTATTCTTATCCTTCCACTCCAACACAGGGTGCTGTGCATTTTAATAGTGGTTTTACCTCTATTTGCTTTTGTTAATTTTTAAGAGGCATGTACAGAGACAGGTAGTTGTGGTTAGGTGATAGTGCTCTCAGAAGAGCTAAAAACAACAATGTACAGGGTTATTGTCTCCAGCTCTCTAAAATATCAGTGAATATTCACTCAAGTGAGAATTTTAAGTAAATGTCCAGTTTTAAGCTAGAGTAACTAAAATGAAAACGTATGTGAGTAAGGCATTTTTTCTAGTTTGGCTATTTTGACCTTATATTTGAAAAGCACTTTGAATTCACTATGAATTCTCACTTTAGTGAGAATTCAGTCATAGTCCACAGAGCCGGAGACATTGGACTCCTGCCTTAGAGACCCACAACAGTGCACAAGGTAACCCCCCACCCTTTAAATAACGTAATCAACAAACATTCTACAGGTGGATGTTGGTGAATAAAGTCCTTACCTGATTATTGGAGTGCAGTGTCTATTTAGTTTGTTCTTGATGAGTCAGAGACCTTTGCAGAATTTGGGCCATGATGTACTGGGAATGCTGCAGAGGGCTTTGGACTGACATTGATAAACATGGTCCATTGTCTTGGGAAACGATATATAAATCTTCACCTATGTCCTCTGGTTAACACATCTATTACCCTGCACAATATCAACCATCCAAACCTCAAGCTTGAAAAAGTAGGATTAAATATGTAGGTTTTATATAGCAACAAGGCAAAATATATGGACATAATCTCAGATGCTACATCTAGAATCTGTTGAAGCCACTTCCCCAACTATACATATATAGTTGCGGGAGTGGCTTCAAGAGATTCCAGGTGGGACATCTGAGATTGCTGTCCAGAAGAGTGCAGTTCTAGGAACAGCGAAGATACTGTGCAGAACCTTGTAATCTATACCACCCAGGAGAGGTTAGAAAATTATTATACATTTACACAGTATATCCAAAATAAATTATAAATATATATATAAACTATGAACATTTCATATTTAGAGAATAGCCCTGTTTGTGTTTAATTTAAAGGGCTAAAGAATAATTTATTCTCAACTAAGAATGGCATAGAATAACTAACTAAAAGGCAAATATAACTAATTTAGAGGGTTTTTTGTTGGCTCAAAGTGCAAATCTCTTTAATTCCCTATAATTTCTAGTTTAGCGTATGAACTTAAATACTATTTACGTATATTTAGATATTATTTCTTACTCCCTGTCTCAAGCTGGTTAATATCATGTATAATAAATATGTTAATGCAGTAAATATCTCTAAATTATAGATATTATCACATCTGTATATGATCCGTAGGTTTCTCAATGGATTCTTGAAAAATGTGTCACTAATGCAAAATAAGGTCATATTCTACAATAAATTATGTTTTGAATTAGGGCTCAATAAACCAATTTATTTGTACTAATGAATAGTTGAGTTGATTTTGCAATTGATTTATTTTCTAGGTAATTATAGTTATTATTTTAGGTCATGATCCTGTGATTTCCTTCAGCATAAAAAAATGATACTGATCGAAAACAGATCTCACCAAGAAGTCATTAAAATGAATGAACTGTGATAAAATTACCATCTTTGTTATGTTTCTTACCTTTATGAAATAGAAAAAAAGAATTGCCTATATCAAATTTAAAGCATTTCTGACCAAAGTGATGCATGCTTTAGACTTAGTTATCAAAATCCAAAGGCTTGTTGTTTTAAAATCTGTAAGTTCGGGAAAAAGTATTAATAATAAATATCATTATTTTGCAATATATATATATATATATATATCCATCCAAAATAGGCAGGAGCACTCACTTGCTAAAAGTCCAAAATGTATTAGAACATCTTTAAAAACGATCAACGTTTCAGTCCTGCATAGAGGACTTTCATCAGGATCAAAGATAAATGAATTACAGACAATCATTACATATATACACAAAGATATCTATCTAATAGACTTACCCCATGTGAAAAGCTGTGTGAAACCGGCGTCCTGCCGTTCCCAGTGCGCGTGCGCTAATAAGCTCCGCCCCCAAATTGATGTCATTGTGTATTGACGTCAAGACTGTCTCCATGGCGACGTGAATAGCTACTTGCCTGCCATGGAGACAAAGTAAATACCGGGGAAACGAGCAGTGAGTATATTGGCTAAATTGGATCAACACCTAAGCTAGTGTGATCCAATGGACGAATACTGTGTAGTGAAACTATAGCATAATTGCTGTGATTATATAAACAGTGGCAATAGAGTACCATTACAGTATTATATATATATACAAAATCTAGATAGCCCCTGCACTCTAACCATAACAATAAAATTGAAAAAATACCTGGTGCTCTGGTAGCTGAATAATACATAACAAGAAAAAATACCGGCACTCAAGGGTTTTCATCAGATTAAGTCTTCATTTATTGCGAAGAAATTTTCTATTTTTTCTTGTTTTATATATATATATATATATATATATATATATATATATATAAAAGCATAAACATAGGAGTCTATTCAATAATAATTGAATTGCAGTGACTTAAAAAATAAGTTGAAACATTTAGACTTAAAGTGTTACCCCAATAACCATGGCCACTTCTGCTTTTAGAAGTTCTGTGCAAAAATGATGGCTGGCAACAAAAGTAATTAGATTCTTCAATTGCAGACATGCTGTGAGCATGCCTATAAGGTAAAGCCCAACCTCTCTCCAACCTGCCCCTCGTCCACCCTGCACCGACTTTAGTACAGCCCTCCCTCTTTCCCTTTTTTGGCTCAGCTTCTCAACTCACCTCGCTGCTCCATCAACGTTAACATTAAGCATATGCACGGTGTAATGTCCACTGGTCCAACAATACTTTTCTACGAGAAGCATTTGATTGGACTACTAATGCAAAGAGGACGCAGCATGACATTGGAGAAGGCAGGCTTGATAAAGACTTCATTTGGAGGTCTAAACATTGTGTAGCGGACCTAGGGTAACTCAACTGGTTACCTCCGCTAATCCCCTTCCTTCAGCCATCTGGGAACCAGTTAGGGCATAAGGAGACCCATTTCATCCCCTCCAGTAACTGGACGACACACAGTCCTGGATATACAACACAATTTTAATGACCCCACATGGCTTTTATGCATAACCCCTGGCAAGGGGTTTACCAAACAAACATGCAAGGCCACAGCACTTATTAATTGTTCCCCTTGTGGTTTGCGGTTTTGACACTTAGGTTTCAAGGTGGGAACATTCCAAATGAGGAATTGGGGTGGTCCCCATTTGGGAGGTGAATGAATTCCCTTTTTGGAAACACTCCCGAACGGGGAGCAGGCACAATAAGCGAACATACATTGGGAATGCATGTAAAAGAGAAGGAAAACCCATGAACACGCAGCGGTTCCACCACACAGCTCCCTCTTAACCACAAGCCGGCATACACAATCTGATCCCAATGGATCGGCTTGGGGATGTCCGGGGGAATACTCACACTGTCTTGACAAACCGTTGGCGTTAACATTTTGCTTTCTAGGTCTGCAGTGAATGGTGAAATCATGTGGCTGCAGGGCTAGGCTCCAACCGTAACAGCCAGGCATTGTCTCCATAGACCCGGTTAAGCCACACCAATGGGTTGTGCGCCGTGAGGGGGTTTAGAGTGTGTATGAAGGTACAGTGTGTGCACAGAAGGTGTAATGTGTGTATAGGGGTATAACATATATGTATAGGGGTATAGTATGAATTCATAGGTGTGTAGTGTGTTTATTGAAGGTATAGAGTGGGTGAAGTGTGTTTGTGTGTGTAATGTGTGTGTGTATAGTGTGTGTGTGAGTGTAGTGCATGTTTATTAATTTACATATAGAATGTGTGTATATGAGTGCAGAGTGGGTACTGTGTGTTTATAGATGGTATAGAGTGTGTGTAGGGTGTCTGTGTGTAAGTGCATGGGGTAGAGTGTGTATATAGGATGTATAGACAGGGCCGTCTTTAATATTGATTTGACCCCGGGCAAGCAATTGCTTTGGGTCCCCCTGGGCCTCATAATTTTAGCGTTTTAATAAAGGGGTGTGTTTGTATGCAATGTTTGTATTTGCATGCAGGGGTGTGCTTGGGTGTAGTGTTGTCTTTTAAATGCAGATGTACAGTTCGGCGTAGTATTGTTATTTGAGTGAAGAGGTGTGTCTGTATATAATTTTAGAGTTTGAATTTAGGGGTGTCTTTGTATGCAATGTTTGTGTTTGCAAGGGGGGGGGTGTTTGCATGTTGTGTTTGATTGCTGGGATGTATGCACATATATACTAACACAGATATACATACACATTAACACGCAGATACATATATAATCACACTGATGCATGCACACACCTTGACACACAGATACACACACCGACATAAACACACTGGCATATACACATATACCTAGCACATGCACACACACTCAGATATACACATACAAACACTAGCACACACACAGAGATACACACTTGCACACACTGACACAGATATGTACACACACTGAGAAACACACAGGTATACTTGCAGGGGTGTATCTGTGTACACTGTTGGAATGCTGAGATGTATGCATTGCCACATAAACACAGATGCCCGCTGAGATACACACAGAAACACAGGTACTCATGCAGTGGTGTTTTTGTGTGAAGTGGTGTTGCTGGAATGCAGGGGTATATTTATGTGCAGTGTTGGCATTATAATGCTGTGATGTATGTATTGCTACATGCATAGATACATAATGACACATATGCTCCTTCCATGATCTCCTTCTCAGGGATAACTTTCATGGTCGATGCTGCACTGCTTATGCCGGCAGGGGAGACCTTTTTTTTTTTTTGTATTTTTTTTTTTTTTTGCTGTGCATAATAATAGTACAAAAAGGCTTGAGGTGCCCCAATAGCAATCCTCAGCCATTCCTCCTCCTCGCTTAACATGCGGGGCATATGAGTAACATGCACATTTTTAATATATATATTAACATGCTAGGTTGGTTATATCATAGAAAGCATTATTGAAACATGTTGATTAAACGGTGTGGTCATTCTCAAATAACAGGCTAACTAGGTAACACAGGCTGGGTCTAGTTTCGATATAAGATTGATTTGCGTTTGGTTAGTTTAAGTTTTTCATACAAAGTATTTACTAGGCAGAAAGCTATGGGCTAAAGCTTAGGGGGGAAAGTCCCCTGCGAAGGTTTATGGACTAGGGGCACAGATGTGACGTTATGGTCCTGGCAACTGCTGGTATTTGATCATTACGGGGTTAGCTAACAGGCAGATACAATTTTAAGCTAAAATTTAACTATAACTATAACTATAAAATTTAAGCTAAAAATTGACTATATCTGAGGTGTGGAGAGGAGTCACAGTATTGTATATGTTGCTTGAAGTGGTACCGTTTTGAGTCAAGTGACACAGTCTCTGAGATTCACCGTCCGTCTGGGTATCAGGTAGGGGAGACCTTTTAATCTCTCCTGACAGCCTTGGCCTATGGCCATCGGAGTCTGGGTCTGTTTTAGGCTAACTTAGACATATTAAAGACAAAGCTAACATGGAGAGTTTTTCCGGTGAATCTGTTTTGGAAGACATTTTAAATTCACTTAGAATTCCGTTTGAGGGTTAATCCTTCTATTCATAATGTAGCAAACTTAAATCCCAATGTCAATATTTGATAAAAAATAGCATAGCTGTAACTATGGCTGAGTTAGAGTATATTACTAAATATGCAAATTACTAAAATTTTACCACTGAGAATCTGTAATAAATAAATCTATTTGAATTATGGCCAATCCACGCTTTAGTGAATAACCTTGTTAGATATTGTGGCTGATAAATCAAACAGGGCTATTCAATGAAGTGTTAATTCTCAAATTTTAAATTTAAGGCCAACATAGACAAACTGGAAGCATAGATGACTTGGAGAATTCTTCGAATTTGATTATTTTGGCCTTGAACTTCACGTTGAATTCACTTTGACTTTCCAAACAATTTTCACTTTAGTAATAAACCATGAAGAATCCACATACACATAAGGTGAGAATTCAAAGTGAATTTCAAATTTAAGGTCAAAATAGCTGAATTCAAAATATTATCTCAGTCAGCTGTGCTTTCAGTTAAGCTATTCCGTTCTTATATATGAAATCCATTATGATTTCCTTTTGAATTCTCCTTTTACAGAGCTATTTACTAAAGAGAGAATTCACTTGATGCCTCAAACCAGGGCCTGCGTTTCAGCAATATGAACTATTTAACCCCTTAACGCCGTTACGGCGTTCTATGCCGTCGCGGCTTTAAATTGCTTTAAAGCTGTTGCGGCGGCATAGAACACCGTAACGGCTTAAGCCCCCAGGACCTCGGCAGTACTTACCTCCACCGCGATCCTCTTCTGGAGGGCTGCCTGACAGCCCAGGCAGCCCTCCTCCAGCAAGTGAGGCCCCCAGGAGCCATGTGATCACTCTCAAAGAGCGATCACATGGCCCCCTATAGCTGGCTGTGGATCTGCCAGCAGGGGGACTGTCTAAAATATCAGACAGTCCCCCTGCTGGTAGGTAGTGGTAAAAAAAATATTAGACATGTTTAAAATTAAATTAAAAGTATTTTTATATATATATATATAATATATGTATATATATATATTATATATATATATAATATATATATACATATTATATATATGTAACGTCATACGTAATGTATTTTAATATTAATATTAGTATATATATTAGTATTAAAATACACTTATAATGACGTTACATATATATAATATGTATATGTATATTATATATATATATTAGATATATACACACATATATATGTATAATTATAATAATAAATAAAGGAAATAATAAAATAAATAAATAAAATATTGAAACAAAATTTAAAATAAATTATATATTCATATACAATTTCATTCTAACTGTATTTTGGTATTAATGTATATATATTGGTAACAAAATACACTTAGAATGACATTCTATATATATCTATCTATATATAAAATACAAATAGCCGCAAATATATACATAGAGATAAATACATATAATTACATAAAAGATTACATTAGTATACACTTAGAATTTAAATACCTATAAATGCATATATATTAAAATTCTACGTGTATATTTAAGTAATATTTTAACATAATTATGTAATTTGATTAATTAAAATTTGATTGACATGCCTGACAACAAAGGGAGAAAGTGCAGAGAATTTAATTCGCAAGCACTATATTTGACCCTGTAACTCTCCAAGACACCATAAAACCTGTACATAGGGGGTACTCTTTTACTCGGGAGACTTCGCTGAACTCAAATATTATTGTTTAAAACTGGTACATTGTATTACAATGATGATATTTTAAGTAAAAGTGACGTTTTGTGCATTTTTTTCCAAACAAACGACACTTTTATGGACTATATTATTGTTGTAATATGTTTTACTGTTTTAAAACACTAATATTTGTGTTTAGTGAAGTCTCCCGAGAATAACAGTACCCCCCATGTACAGGTTTTATGGTGTTTTGTACAGTTAGAGAGTCACATATAAGGCTTGCATTTCATTTTTTTGACATTGAAATTTGCCAGATTAGTTATGTTGCCTCTGAGACCGTTTGGTAGCCCTGGAATAAGAATTACCCCCATGATGGCATACCATTTGCAAAAGTAGACAACCCAAGGTATTGCAAACGGGGTATGTCCAGTCATTTTTAGTAGCCACTTAGTCACAAACACTGGGCAAATATTATTTTTTTGCTTTTTTCACACAAAAACAAATATGAACGCTAACTTTGGCCAGTGGCTACTAAAAAAGACTAAACATACCCCACGTTCAATACCTTGGGTTGTCTACTTTTTCAAATGGTGTGCCATTATGGGGGTAATTCTCATTCCTGGGCTACCACACCGTCTCAAAGGTAACATTACTAATCTGGTAAATTTCAATTTGAAAATGGAACGTTCTATATTTGACCCTGTAACTTTCCAAAACACCATAAAATCTGCTAATGGGGGGGTACTGTTGTACTCGTGAGACATCGCTGATTACAAATAGGTGCATTTTCTTGCAGTATTATGACATTTACAGCTAAAATGTGAGGCGGAACTACAATTTTTTTTATTTTTTTTTATTCATAATAAATTATGTTTCATATATATATTTGATATGAAATGAAAGCCCTGTTTCTCCTGAACAAAATGATATATAATAAGTGTGGGTGCATTTAATATGAAAGAGGTGAATTACGGTTGAACAGACATATAGCGCAAATTCCAGTTTTTGTTTACGTTTTGTTTTGATCAGAACGTGTACTATTGACTCCGTCCTGAAGGGGTTAAGCTACTAGCACTCAGCTGACAAATAGTTAAAAAAAAGCATTCTTGGCAGTGGGAGGTTTAACCCATGAGACAAACATCGATGTAGTCTATGCTTTTACGCCAACGGTATAAAAATCTAACCATAAATCATCAACATATGAAAATGTTTTCTCTATATATATATTGCCTTGTAATTTGTTAGCATAATATATAGCTAGAATACTGTTATTCGACTTTAAAGCACAGACTTCGTGGAGGTAGGACTATTTTTCCTAATCATCAGTGGACACATTTATTTTTTTTATTTATTTTTTTTTTTTTTACGAGATAAATAATTTCATTGCATGTGCCTTCTCAGTAATGGTAATATGTAATTTACAATTTCATTAATGTACCCTTTATAGCCTATAATTGTTGACATTGTTTGTGCATAGACTCCTCCAGTGCATCTTGACTTGCTGTTGAATCACGTATTTATGTAATGTGTCTCGAATGTCTTCTCATACCCCAAGCAGGTTATTCCGGCCACATTCTATGCACACGTTGACATCCAATTATATATTTTTTCCCACTTCCAAACAGGTAATAAGATTACGATAGCTCCTGGGATTATCAAATGATAATAATTTGCAGATTCACGTCTTCGGGAAGATGAGTGTAAGTTAAACAAGCGGGTCTCCGGCAAATATCAGTTTGGTGCTATCACATACACGCATAGATGTAATTGTGTTTGATTACATCTCATAAGAAGCAATGTTAGAGACCTGCAGTGTATGGGATATTTTCTCACACCTTTCAATCACATGCCCACCGTCTTTCTAAATCAAAACAACCACTTGAATGTGACTTTTCAAACTTTTTGAGAACAGCTCTGCTAGTTTGATTTGTGCATCGTGTTAACCGAATGGCTAAAGAATATCTATACAGTTAAATTCCATCTTCAATGGTTGCTCCAACAAAACAAATAGTTTTTGGGGTTTTTTTTTTAACCCTGTTTTTGGTTGGAATAACCCTTCATATCCTTATTCCCCCTCAAACTTAAAAAAAATCCCAGCTCAGAAAAATACTAAGTTCTCCCATCAACCCAATGCTCCTTCAGTAATGTCACAACCACTAGATAAAGGGGCAGATATGTAGGGAAAGGATACACTAAGAGGAGAACATGGGCAGTTTGTAGAGAGATGGGCCTGCCACCATTGGACGCCTGTCACCATCATGCTATGCATGCTGACGTTACAATACGCACAGATTAACAGAAGCCCTCCTCGAATTCATGTTGACTAATGACACCCCAATGATGCTGCCATCAGCATCATTACAACTCCAGCAGCAAAGGGGTTAAACTCTATATGCAGCGTTTCAAAGTGAGTCATACAGACTCCATGTACTCCAAGTACCATGACCACTTCAAATCACTAAACTGTTTATGTTGCTTGGAATATCCCTTTAATTACATTTTCTTAGCCTCTGTGTCAGAGTTATTCACTAAAGAGCAAATTGATCTGTTATCAAAGTGAAGCCAATTTCAAACTTTAAAACAGAACAGCTGAATAGAAAACATACTTGACTTGAAGAAAGTTCTAATTTGACATTTCACACTAAAGCAAATACGTCTGTGGGGGTTTATTTGCGATGTGTCAGATGGACTGTCGGAAAAAATATTCCCAAACAATACGTTGCATTAGGTGCTAAGAGTATGCAGGACTGTAAATACAGGATTCAATTATCGATACACAGTTAAATGACTGGTTTCAACAGAATTGTTCTATCTGCCTAAAAATTCAGCTGAACCAAATTAAAATAATTAATTTGGACTGGATTTCTAGACAGGTGGGCTCATTCCAACACAAGTTGTAAACGCTGTAATTACTAGCACCAGTTTGACAGTAAAAGGGTTAATCCTACAAAGGGGTCATATGTACCCTATTCACTAAAGCATAATTATTCAAGTTAATTAATTTATATAATAATACAAAATAATAATAATTTATATGTTTATTCATATTATCTATATTATTCATTAAACGTATACTTTTATTTTATTTTAGTTTAGATTTTTTTTTTTTTGGTATTATTTGACCATGTGCACTATAAGCAAATATTATGAAATTCTGGGTTTGCCGGGGTTTGGTGGGACAAATTATACATAGAGGATCATTAATGTGTGCATTAGGACAAATTAATAAAATTGGAAAAGATAATTCCAAAAGTTTTTCATCAAATTTATTTTGATCTAAAATGCACTATTTCCCTGTTAAATCTACATAATTCTCAGTTTAGTAAATATGTACCTTACATATAGCAGATCTATAACTGGGAAAAGTTATTTGTTGAAAATGTGAGAAATGTACCTGAATCTAAAGTAACTCACTGATAAGGGTGTACCTTTAACAGAAAAGGGTTAACATTTCAGAACAAAAAATATTAATATAATTAATGGGGGCGGAGCCTGACTAGCAAGCAAACCAGACATGTGGGGAGCGAGCTCCCACATCTGGCACCGTTAACTTGGAGCTATCCTCAGCCTGACTGCAGACCTAAACACTACAGCATGCAGACCCTGCAGAGGGAGTTCCCGTGAGTGGGTTGATACCCCTCTTGAGACTCTCCGCCAACCGACTGCTATAATCAAGACCCTGCGGCCTACCTATGACGGAGTGGTGGAAGAGACGGACGCTCTCCTTGCTCTTTAGCTGGCTGGGTGTGGTCCACTCTCTGCTAACTCTCGACATCCCCTTTGAACCGGTGGGGGTAATCCCGGTCCCTGCTGACCTGATCTATACATTCGTCACTAACAGGGTGAACCCGACCCGTGTGCAATGGCAAATATCGATCTGCACAAGATGGCAGACACCAATGCTGCAACACCACTGGGCCTGCTACTGCCCCATTCCAACCTGATCAGCTCACTCGATCGCACACTGTCCCACCTGGAAGCTATTCTACAATACTTCTGCAACAAGTTGGTGGAGCGCTGGAGGTCGGCGACACCAAACTCTCTGGTGATTAAGGCAGTTCAGAGGTCCCCAGGGAAGACACGAATGAGGCCTCATCCAGGCAACCTACAAACCAAAGCTGCTGTTACTCCTCTACAGGTCCTACCTGGGCCGAAGGCCACATGGGGCCTGACCCCACAGCACCACCCACAAAAGCAGACCAAAGTAATCTTAACCCTGGCATCAGATATGTCATCTTAACCCTGGAGCCCACCGCTGTTTCCCGCAAGGGAAGGTGTTGGACACTCTGTGCTGCCAAGTCTGTGGCGAAGAGGTGAAGGCTTTCATTCAAGCCTGGGGCAAGAGAGGTACCTCAACCTGGCATAGCTGTACTGTTCTTCCCTCTGACTCATATGGAACTGCATGCCCACTAGGCAAACCTGCACAGGGTGTTGGATGACTGTGATCTTACCTGCAATGGCCTACCTTATAAGAGCAGACTGTCTGTGTCATCTAGTTATTAGTCTCAGCGGAATCAGAGTGTAGTTTTTGTCTCACGAATAACCTCTTTGTTAATTAGCAATAGGCCTAAGCCTGTAAAGCCTGCTTATCAGTTCAAATGTAAATGTTTTGTGTTTTTCCTTTTTTGTTTACTTCTGTTTTTTTTCTGATTGTGTTGCTCTTTTTGATTTTCTACCTACCAGTCACATCTGTGTTTGTATGTGCCAGTGTGTGTATCCGTGTGTCAATGTGTATCTGTGTGTGTGTGTGTGTGTGTGTATCTGACACAAAGATACACACACACACTGGCACATAGTGGCTTACAGATACACACACTGACACACAGATACACACACCTTGACACACAGTGTGTATCTGTGTGTGTATATATATATATATATATATATATATATATATATAACACTCTGCTATAGTTTTGCAGAAACCAGGAGCTAACCTATAATGCTGGCTGAGTGTAGTGAACGGTGAGGGATTGCAGAATATAAAAGGTGGACTGTGCCTTTAAGGTGTAAAAAATATGTACTGTGCCTTTAAATCTCACATAATGTGCGTGGTAAGTCTGCTGGTTAGAGAGAGAGAATGAGACAAAAAAATGGATAATCTAATAGATCACAAAAAGAAAAAAGGATGAGGAAAAATAAGAGGAAGAGGGATGAAGAGAAGAAAAAAGTGAAATGGAATGGAATACGGAAAATGAAAAAAGGAAAAAAGTAGAGTCTGGAAAAGAAATATAAATAAAAATAAGTAAAAGATGATAATAGTAAAGTGGATGGGTAGTGCAAAACGCAGCCGATGATATGTGCAGTGCAGATAACTCTATCCCTAATGGGGTATAGGGTAGATGGTATCTGCTCCAAATATTATACTTTGTATGTGTCAAAGATCTGGTTCAAATAATAATAGCAATACAGTATATGGAACTGGATGCTAAGGTGATAGTCTATTCAAAAAAGGTCACTCGATATAGAAAGCAATGGTACAAACTGGATGTAAATAACAAAGCCAGTTTATTGGTAAAATTATAAAAATATAAAAATATATAATACAGGAACTGTTCATACAGAGGTTACCAGTCTAATGAGTGTCAGAAAAGTGCAGGAACCCTTGGATTTGGCTGGGATTGATGTGGATTGACTCGGGCCGATGAGCTTCAGAAATCCTGCTGTCGGTAAGGACGGCGGGCTTTTCGGTGTGCGTCCCGATAAGGATCTCCCTCCAGGGGACGTGCTCTGTAAACGGCTCCACTCGGCAAATACACAAAAGGTCCTGTGCGAGTACTGTTCTCTGCTGGTAAGCGCTCTGCAAGTTGGAACTCGGTCCTGATGAATTGCTGTGCTTGTCTAACGCGTTTCGTAGGAGGTTGCCCTACTTCTTCAGAGACGTCGCACAGGACCTTTTGTGTATTTGCCGAGTGGAGCCGTTTACAGAGCACGTCCCCTGGAGGGAGATCCTTATCGGGACGCACACCGAAAAGCCCGCCGTCCTTACCGACAGCAGGATTTCTGAAGCTCATCGGCCCGAGTCAATCCACATCAATCCCAGCCAAATCCAAGGGTTCCTGCACTTTTCTGACACTCATTAGACTGGTAACCTCTGTATGAACAGTTCCTGTATTATATATTTTTATATTTTTATAATTTTACCAATAAACTGGCTTTGTTATTTACATCCAGTTTGTACCATTGCTTTCTATATCGAGTGACCTTTTTTGAATAGACTATCACCTTAGCATCCAGTTCCATATACTGTATTGCTATTATTATTTGAACCAGATCTTTGACACATACAAAGTATAATATTTGGAGCAGATACCATCTACCCTATACCCCATTAGGGATAGAGTTATCTGCACTGCACATATCATCGGCTGCGTTTTGCACTACCCATCCACTTTACTATTATCATCTTTTACTTATTTTTATTTATATTTCTTTTCCAGACTCTACTTTTTTCCTTTTTTCATTTTCCGTATTCCATTCCATTTCACTTTTTTCTTCTCTTCATCCCTCTTCCTCTTATTTTTCCTCATCCTTTTTTCTTTTTGTGATCTATTAGATTATCCATTTTTTTGTCTCATTCTCTCTCTCTAACCAGCAGACTTACCACGCACATTATGTGAGATTTAAAGGCACAGTACATATTTTTTACACCTTAAAGGCACAGTCCACCTTTTATATTCTGCAATCCCTCACCGTTCACTACACTCAGCCAGCATTATAGGTTAGCTCCTGGTTTCTGCAAAACTATAGCAGAGTGTTTTATTTTTCATATAGGTTTTAGTGAATCCCTATTTTTCCAGTTTTTGAGTGACCTATCGTTAGTCATACTCCCTCTCCCCTGGGTATTACATTAGGTATACCAGTACTATCCTCTTACATATATATATATATGTATATATTTATATGTATCTGACACACAGATATACACACACACTGGCACGTAGTGGAACACAGATACACACAGACACACACACAGACACACACACCTTGACCCACAGATACACATACTCAGATACACACTGACACACAATTTTTGACTCACAAATACTGTGGCAGGGTCAGAGAGGCTTTTTATGTTAGTAATAAATTGGAGCGCTCTCTATTCCCAGCATGATGGGGTTAATTGGTGGGAGTCACCCCTTGAATGTTATCAACCAGGTGAATGTAATTAACCAGCTCTAGGGTTTTAAAAGGTTAGCCTCTGAAGACATCAGGGAGTCTAACAGCTGGGAGAGAGGAGGCAGTTAAGCCTGAGACTCTGAGACTCTGAGACTCTGAGACTCTGAGACTCTGAGACTCTGAGACTCTGAGACTCTGAGACTCTGAGACTCTGAGACTCTGAGACTCTGAGACTCTGAGACTCTGAGACTCTGAGAAAAAGGTACTGTGTGAAACCTGCTTAAAGTGCTGTATTTCATTTTGTTTAAAATTGGGAACCAGATTAGCTGGCCAGTTGGATAGTTAGTAACACTGTTGTTTAGTAGGTCTCCAAGTTGGAGTAGGATTTATTTTCTTTATGTTTTCTTTTGTGGGAGAGCACAACCTTGTATATATTGTGGAAAGTGACAATAAACTGCAGTACTATTTTATCCTGACTGTTGGATTTGAAGTTTATTGTGAAGAGCCTGGCCATCCTGCCACAATACACACACACTCAGATACACCCAATGACATATATACACACTTGCACCCACAGATACACACTCTGGCACATACACACACACACTCAGAAACACATATAGACACATACACACAGTGCCATATACAAACACTGACACACTCAGATACACCCACACTGACATACACACACACACATAGGAACATACAAACACACTGATATACACTGGCACATACACACTCACACACACACACACTCAGATACACACAGTGACAAATACACAAACCTTGACACACATATACACACACTGACACACGCAGACACACATACACTGACAAACTCACATACTCTTTGACAGACACACATACACTCTCTTTGACAAACACACATACTCTTTTATGGACACACATACAAACACATATACACTCTCACTGAAAAGCACACATACATTCTCACTGACAAACACACATATACTCTTTGGCAAACACACAAACACATACAAACTCCCTAACAGACACACATACAATTTATTATTTATTTTTTAAACTTTACTCCACCCAGCCCCCCTACCTTCGGCAGTGCTGGCATGGAGTCTATGTCCCTGTGGTCCAGTGGGGCTGCTGGGTAGCTGATGTGCGGTCCCTGTGGTCCTGTGGGGCTGCTGGGCAGCTGATGTGTGGTCCCTGGGGTCCAGTGGGGTTGCTGAGAGGCTAGTGTGCAGTCCCTGGGGTCCATTGGGGCTGCTGAGCGGCTGGCGTGCGGGTGGTGATGGAGCAGTGATCTCCCTGTTTAGCTCCCTCGTGCACCTCTTAGTGATGCTGGAGCAACGTCATATTCTGGCTCCGGCATCACTGCTGTGCGCGCAAGTTGAGCAGGGAGATCACTTCCCACTGCTCCCTCGCTGCCTGCGGCCATTTTGTTTTTTCTAAATTTTGGCGGAACCCCAATTGTGTTAAGACTATACACAACACATTGTCTTACAGTATATGTTATAAGAGTTTTAGTTTCTCCCCTATGAACGGGCCAGTACTATAGCATCTGTTGCTTCGAAGCCGTACCCTCAAGTTACATACAATTTTCATATGCCGAAACTAGCGAACCTACCAGCTTATTTTTCTGTTTGCCAATTTAACACCTCTGGCTCAGCCAACATCTTGTTTTGTCTTTGCATTACTCATCCTGATTGCAGTCTCATCATACTTAAGCATGTTACCTACACTTGACGACTTATAGTATCTGGCAGTCAACTAAATACTTCTGTACTTCACCATAGCTCTACCTAACTGATGGATATGCATGCTTTAACCTGTTTATCGATTGTTACTAATATAAAAATGTGCTTGGCTCTCGAATGCCTTCAACTGTACAAATGTACCTTGCTAGTCTTGTCAATGCTGTTGGGGGCATTGTACGATTGTTTGTTCTTCATATGCATGCCAAATATAAAGATTGACAAATATATATATATATATATATTAATATAATTAATAGCAGCAAGACAGTTTCTGTATTTCCTGAAATGTATTTGAAAGAAATGTAAGTTGGTTCAAAGTTGCGAGTTTTTTTTTTTTTTTTTTTTTAGCTTTAATGCCACCCAAAATGTTACATCTGTCAGGAAACCTCTTCTTGAAAAATATCATGATGTCAGATAATAAATGAGGATTTATTATTTTAAAGGTTAATGGAAGCTATCAATGAAAATTATCTAAATTTTTTTTTTAAATAATTCACTGACTAGCTTGAAATCTCTTAAGCAATTTTTAGAGATATATTAACTAAACTGGCTTTTCACCAGCAGTGCGAAATTTGGCTAAAGCTGACCAATTAGATGGTTGTTTGCAAGTACGTTTGGCTACTTACACTGAATTAGCAAATTCGGTTTGTCGGAATTTAATCTATATTAAATAAGCCAAATTCCAAAGTAGATTCGGAATTCTGCTAAATTGCCCTGCCATTTTTAAGTAGATTCTGGTAGCTAAAGAGAATTAAATTCACAAATATGAATGTTTGGCTCTCTTCTGTTACATCATTCTCTTGCTAAACAGATTGCAAGCAGATACCCAACTTTTCAAAATTTGTCAACCCCACTTGTTTAAAAAAAAAAAAAAAATCCCTATTTTAATTCAAGATAAAGATCCTTACAGAGTGACAGGCACTAGAGGTATTTAACACCTATAATGAAAACGTTGCTGTTCTGCAGAATGGCATTGTTTTCACTTCCAGGGTTAAAACAGGGGGACATGGCACCCAGAACAATTTCATTGAGATGAAGTGGTCTTGGTGCCTGTAGTGTTTCTTTAACATTGTAGTTTCATGCTTAAAGGGACACTGTATGCACTATAACCATTTCAACTAATTTAATAGTGCCTGAAGTCTTCTGGCGCTGTCTTTTCATTCAGTGTTAAAAAAATTTTGAGAAGAGTCTCAATGGAGTTATGGCTAGAGCAGAGATTACATTCTTAATTCATACTACCATTGGGTGCTGTGATGGGCTGAAAGCTGTCAATCACAACTACCCATTCCTGTGAATGCTAATGCTTGCTCATTAGCCCAGAAGACTATAGACCATATGAACACTTCAGTTATATGATACAGTTACATTGCCTACCGAGTCCCTATACCTAATATCAACATTTATTGTCTACAGATCACACTAAAGAATGACTGTCTGAATTAGTATGATCCTTCAACATATTAAAAAGTTGTCATGTATTCATCCGCTTATAAAAATGTGGTTAATGGCATTTACTGTCCACACAGGAAAAGTTGTGCCGAGCAGCAACCTAATCCACAGAAGGGTTAATGCTGAGCAGCAATTATGCAAATGGGAACCTGGTAACTGACTTTGGGGTCAAAGGCCGGTTACAGCCTATCAGATCTAGAGGAGGGGTATTTAGGCCCAGTTCTCGAGAAGGGGTATTCAGGCCCAGTTCTCATCCTGCTCAGTGCCCTGTCGTGGTTTCCCTTGTGGTTGTCCGAGAGCGCGTTATTTATTCTGGTAATTCTGGTTATTTGACTTTGGCATTGTTCTTGACTTCCCTGTTTTTTGGTATCCCTGACTCCTGGCTTTTCCTTATCGTTGTGTATCTTTCTGTATCCCTTGACCTCAGCTATTCCTGACTATTCTTTGGTACGTTAGTCCGGCCATTCTAAGGTCCGGTATATGTTACCTATCAGTCCTCTGTGTTACACAATTCTACATGCTGGATCATTCTGTAATCCTGACAAAATTAAGCTTAAAACAAATTACCAGCAGTGGTTGGGCAGAAAAGGCATTAAGTGTAATGATCAGATCCCAGCAACCTACAGAATTTCAACCACCACTATTTAGTATTTAGTTCGGCATTAATTTATCAAATCAATAATCCAGTTCGTTTTAGGGTGAGATAGGTAAAAGTCTTCCGGTAAAATGTTAAACAAAATCCAAGAATTCCTGATTAAAGAAGAATGAAGAAGTAACATTGTTAAGACCCTTGTACAGGGAAGAGATTTACTAGATAGGATAAATGGTTGGACTCCTAGCTTCCCTTAATGTTGCTATTTGTATTGCTAAGGCTCTGGAAATAGTCACTGTAATAGCTTGATATAGATAGCGGCCCCTGGTGTTTAATACTAATTTTCTCAAAAGAAATCTATAACATATACAATTTGTTGATGCAGATGTGATACTCAAACACACAGGGTGGGATTCAAGTCAAAGTAATGGTTATCTTTTCATATGCTTTAATGTACCAATATAATTTATGAATATTTGCAACATGTCAGTCTCTTTCAAACAGCGACCTATGATGTAGTCAGTGCAGTAATGCATGCATTTCAAGAGGAAGCTAACATTCCGTACATTATGTTACCAAAATAATCTATAGTTTGTCTATTACAACAGGAAGTATATCTTAACAATATCATTTAAAGCACTGGACTGTGGAGATGTCATATAAAATGTCTTTGTTCAAACAAATATTTCCTTTTGACATAACATACGTTTTTTTTTTTTTTTTTACACAAATCATTTGAAATTAATCTATGATACAGCGGACATTCCCTCAGACACTGCTAACTCTTTCATTTACAACATTAGAGCTGTTTATTGATAATTCTGAAGTCCCCGGTTGCATTTCGATTGCCTCCTCCGTCTCGTCCATGTCCATACTCGGCAGTTCATTGCCGTTTCTGTAGCTATTTAGATTAAGGTCCTTTCCATACATTGCTGTTGATGCTGCGTTAAGATGACATTGGTTTTGTTGCAATATTGTATTTTTACTGTTATTATACTGACAACGGATGTAATTGGAAAAAGCTCTGCGATATGTTCTGTTAAAAAGTGTGTACACCAGCGGGTTGATTCCTGATGAAACGTATCCCACCCAAACAAACACATTCAACAGTTCAATCATGAGGTCTTTGTCACATGTTTCCTTACACAGTACAGACATGATGTTTGTGATGAAGAACGGACACCACATTATAAGAAACAAGAAGAAGACAATCCCAAGAACTTTTGAGGCTCTACGCTCATTATTTATGGACTGCATGGTGCCTTTACGGAACAGGGCCCCCTCTTTATTTATTGGAGAGTTTAGGTGGGAGGCTGCCTCGTGGTTTTGTATCATTGAAATATTCTCTGTGTTATTGTCTTTCTTTAGACAGCTGACACTAGTTCGTCTTTGCTTTGGTACTTCTTCATACATAAACACAGTAGCTTGTCTTTGAAGCACCTGGATGGTCAGGCAGTAAGTAAATACCATGATAATGAGGGGGATAAAAAATGCCACAAAAGATCCAAGGAGTACGAATTTTTCATCGTTCAATACACAGCTTCCATTTACAAATACCCTGGAGTCATCTTGGAAGCCAATCACAGGAATAGGCATTGAAATACCTATAACAATGGAAACAAAAATAACATGAGTGAACTATGTAATTGAGTATATATGCTGTCTAAACAGTTACATATTAGTTTTGTATGATAGTTTGACAGTTGTGTTGATCATATCAGTGTTTTAACAAGGCCCACTGTAAAAAAAGAAGAGTGAAGAGTTTAAACTGGTTAAAGTTTGAGACAATAAAGTGATATAAAAATTTCCATGTTTTCATCAATGATATAGATTATTTTATCGAGTTTGACATTTTAGGAGTAGCTGAAAGTACATGAGAGTTGTGTTCCAAGGGACTTCTATATTTATCATCCTCAAATGAGAAACATCTTTTGAGATTGACTTTCCGTTGTACTCAATGTTCTGGATGTCCTGTGTGGATTTTAGTGGTAATATTTTGATTGCCAACCTAGACCGACCATATCTCATTTTCAATCAGGCCAAGAAAATGTTTTTGCCTGATTGCCTGATAATTTGCATCTATTTACGTAAATTGAGAATTTTCAGTTTGACTGTTAGACCACTACAAATAAGGGAAGATAAGGTGTAATGTTTCATGTAAGCTGTATAATTCGATACTTTTAAATGCACTGGTTGGATAAACACTATGGTTTTATGCGATATGTAAGAATGAAACTACTCTGTAATAGATACCAGTCATACTGCAGCTGCTGTTAGATTACACATGGCCTATTTCTCAGTTTAGTGACCTGAGCTAATATAAGCTCTTGGCAGTACCTCACTCTGCACAATAATGGTCCATGCTTTGGTACTCACTTCTGTGAAATGGATACGTAGCCGACTTTGTGTACAAGACTGACATAGTCAATAATTGTGAAATATAAATATCTCAACTCTTATGACATAATTTCTCAAGAATTACTCTGGTTTCTCATCTGGAGACTTCTATAATATTACAAAATAGTACATGTAATGATCTGCATATAACATATTCTTTTCAGGGTTTTTTTCTTTGCAGACTGTTGTGCAGTATGTACTATCAACTTTATATTATAATATCCCTTTAAGTAAAACTAAATATCTCCTAATTTTAAATACTTGTCCTGTCAGCCCATTACATCCCTGAAGATATACTGAATCCTATCTCTTTACATTTATACCTATTAGATCTTTGCCTATAAAACACTTTGATATCTACATAAAACTTAATATTTTGCAATACTCACACCAGAAAACTATTAGTTTCCTTGTAAATATCCCTCTACTTTCCCCCTGTGAATACCATACACCGCCCAGCTAAACACCATGCTTGATGGCGTTTATTTTTATTTGACTGTATGGATCATTATTAGGTGCCTACAGTTAATGGAATAAACATTTAAAAGCGAGTAAGGGCAATTTGGTGTCACAGCACTAGCTGTTTTTCTCCAGAGGAAGTTTGTAAAAACATTTATCAAATAGTCCTGCAGAGACAAATATTGCAAACACAGTTATATAGATCAATTGGTTCCAACACTGTGCCGAGGAAAAGCAGGCAGCATTTATATTAAGTCACATATGGGAATCAGTGTATAGTGGATCTTAAACTTTTTATTTCTTGGGCATTCTTTGGAATGGTACTGGCAGGGCCGGTGCAAGGATTCCTGCCACCCTAGGCAAAGACCCATTTTGCCGTTTCCTTATGAATGCAAAGATGTTCTCACAGAAGTTTATTCACTAAACTCTGAATTGCAGTGAATTGAAAACCAAATTGCATAGTTTAAAGGGACACTATAGTTACCAGAACAATTACAGCTTAATGTATTTGTTCTGGTGAGTATAATCCTTCCCTGCAGGCATTTTCATGCAAACACTGCCTTTCCAGAGAAAAGGCAGTGTTTAAATTGCCCCTACGGACACCTCCTAAGATGGCCACTGGAGGTGTTTCCTGGCTCAGTGCTGCACAGTAGCTAGCACTGCCATTCAGCGTCCCCACGCTCTGCATGGGGACGCTGACAGGGCCGGACTGGCCCACCGGGATACCGGGAAATTTCCCGGTGGGCAGTCGGCACCTGGGGCCGGGCAGACACCTGGGTCTGCTGGCGGCCGCTGGGGAAGGTCTGCTGGCGGCCGCTGGGGGAGGTCTGCTGGCGGCCGCTGGGGGAGGTCTGCTGGCGGCCGCATGTGAAGCTGTGCTGTGCTGGCTCTGCTCCCCAGCGTGCAGCTTAATGAGACCGCGGCCGGAATATGACGTCATATTCCGGCCGCGGTCTCATTCAGCAGCGCGCGAAGGCGGGAGAGCAGAGCCAGCACAGCACAGCTTCACATGCGGCCGCCAGCAGACCTCCCCCAGCGGCCGCCAGACTCCAGCACAAGTCCCCCAGCGGCCGCCAGCACAGTCAGCAGTCTGCACTGCACGGCCCCCTGGCAGCCAGGTAGGAGTAATGTGTGTTATGGTCTGTCTGTCTGTTATGGTCTGTCTGTCTGTCATGGTGTCTGTATGATGTGTGTGTCTGTCTGTCATGGTGTGTGTGTGTCTGTCTGTGTCATGGTGTGTGTGTGTGTCTGTCTGTCCGTCATGGTGTGTGTGTGTCTGTCTGTCCGTCATGGTGTGTGTGTCTGTCTGTCCATCATGGTGTGTGTGTGTGTGTGTGTCTGTCTGTCCGTCATGGTGTGTGTGTTTGTCTGTGTCATGGTGTGTGTGTCTGTCTGTCATGGTGTGTGTATGGTGTGTGTGTCTGTCTGTGTCATGGTGTGTGTGTGTCTGCCTGTGTCATGGTGTGTGTGTCTGTCTGTCTGTCATGGGATGTGTGTCTGCCCGTCATGGGGTGTGTGTCATGGTGTGTGTGTGGTTCTGTCTGTGTCATGGTGTGTGTGTGTCATGGTATATGTGTGTTTCTGTGTCTGTCATGGTGTATATGTGTGTTTTAAAAATAATGTTTTTGCTCACCTTTTTTCCCCCACGTAGCGTGCTGGTCTCCCCTCGACTGGCCCTGCCTCTATGGCTAAGATCATCAAGCTTGATGATCTCAGCCAATCCAATGCTTTGCCATAGGATTGGCTGCAAAACACTACACCAATCAGCATCTCCTCATAGAGATGCATTGAATCAATGTATCTCTATGAGGAACGTTCAGCGCCTCCAGAGTGTGGAGGCCCTGAATGTAGGTGCAATGACACAGGAAGCACCTCTAGTGACCGTCTGAGTGACTGTCACTAGCGGTGTCACTTTGAATCAATGTAAACACTGCCTTTTCTCTGAAAAGTCAGTGTTTACGTTGAAAACCTGTAGAGACATGCTATAGACACCAGTACCACTAGATTAAGCTGTGTGTGTGTGTGTGCGCTCTGCTAGTGAGTGAGCTTGCTTGCATGTGTGTGCCTGCGAGTGAGTGAGCTTGTGTTATTATGTCAATGAGCTGATGTATATCAGTGAGATTGTTTGTCTATGAGGCTGTGTATCAATGAGCTTGCGTGTGTCAGTGAGATTGTCTGTGTCTGCATGTGAGTATGCTTACTGTATAATTAAACGTTTTACTATGAAAGGACCAATATTTTATATTAGAAAAAAATATATATTTTTTTATATATACATATATATATATATATTACTCAATCATCTGTCATCTGGGGTGGTAAGATATAGCCTTACATATTACATACGGCAATATATGTCGCAATGACATGGGGCTGGCATAACATTTTTTTCCAGGGCTGCTTTGTATCCCCAGTCCGACCCTGGACGCTGAATTTTCTTGCTGATTGGCCAAAACAGCATTTGGCCCTGCCCCCTTACTGATTTTAGCCAATCCAATGCTTTCCACACACATCACTAATCAACCATACATATACACTGCCCATTGCATACATCCATACACACATACTGCCCAATACCGACATCCATGCACACATACTGCCTTATACATACACACATACTGCCTAATGCATACATCCATACACACATACTGCCTTGTACATGCATCCATCCACATATTTAGGGAAATGCTCTCTCTATGGAAGATCCAGTGGGATCCTCTAAAGACATCAGTGTTGTATGTTCGCATAGATGAAGTTCCAGGAGCTGAAAAGGACCTTACGTAAGAAGACAGCTTCAGGTAAGTAAAATCTAACTTCCACTGCAACACATGACCAGTGACCACCACATTAAAAGCTTTAAGAACAGCTTTAAACATGATGAGGTGGTTATAGTGGCTTCAGAGATTGTTTAATGAAGGAAATGTAAGTTAATAAAAAAAAAAAATATATATATATATATATATTTACATATATATTGAAAATATAAAAAAAATGTTAAAATGAACAAGTTTGCAGTTAAATTAATGACATAATTTAGCATGTCAAGTACCATAGATAATTTTAACAAAATCTAATTCTGTGTTGTAGGAAACAAAATGTTGCCAAGATCAACGCTCAAGGACAGCTGTTCTGGAGTTCAAGACTTCTGGATTTGAAAGGCAATTAATTAATCATTTTTGATGACTGTAACATTCAGCAAAGCTTTTAAGAAATATGCATCATGAAAATAAGACCAAGCAGTGGCTTAACCCCTTAAGGACCAAACTTCTGGAATAAAATGGAATCATGACGTGTCAGACATGTCATGTGTCCTTAAGGGGTTAAAGGAGCACTCAAATTAATAAAATAATATATATGTTACTTGGGTCCAATCAGATGCTTCTCATGGCTCACACGTGGCTGGTGTTGTTCTGCATCAACATTGCTTCTCATTGGAATTATTGCTTCACTATGTGAACCCCTCACTTCCGCTTTGTGCTACGGCACAAGGTACGTAAGGAAGAACTCAGGAATACATGAACTTCATAAAAGTGCTAATTTCTCATGAAATTCATACTTTTATATAGTGAGAAAAGGGGAAACTGTTAACCTTTAAAGCAGTTTAACAAGCTGCTATAGGAGTTTGGAGTGTTCCATTATTACTAAGCATACCATGTTTGCTATGGAGCAACTGCCCCCCTGAATTATCTTTCAGTATTTTACATTCGTACTGCATACTCTTCTATTATCTGGACATCTTGAGTGAAGTTTCTAAAGATGAATGGGGCTTGGGGTTTCAGAAGCAAGCAGGGACGATTTGTGGTATTAAACAGTAATCTAAAGCAGAATTATTTACCGAACAGTTCACTCCAAGACATTATACCAGGAAATGAATAACCCACACGGACATGATTAATCAATTATTACATAACATTTAATGACTACTGCAATTGTGAAAAATAGAGGATTTGTTTACTGCTAAATCGGAGCAGTTTAATTATTATTAACTTGTAAAAGTCTTAAAAAGTACTCGCATTGTCTAATCAATTCCTAATTTCCAGCAGCTGCACAAACACCATTATTTGCAATAAATGAAAAATAACACAGCTCACAGGATGCGTTTGGCTAGAGTCAATATAACCTCTTTGATTACTGCAATAGCCAAGTATAATTTGTAAGAAAAGTTTTTATATTGGTCCCAAAACACAGGATTAAAAAGAGACTCTTAGAATACAAACACTACATTGAAATTATATCTTGTTTGTTGTTTTAGCTACTCGTTCCCAAAGTAAGACATTTCCCAACGAGGCAATTAGATTGCTTATATTGTCAAAGTAATAATAAGCACTACTGAAAAATAACATTTCTGGAATCACTCTAATACAACCTTCCCTTTATAATGCAGAATGTTGTGAGAATACGTGCAAAAACTATTCTGGAGCACAGTTCTTGAGGTATGGAAATCAGGTGAAAATTCTATTTTTACAGGGTCTTTGTTCTACCTTGAGAACATTTGGGGGTTTCATGAACTCGGGGCAAAGTTCTAAGTAGGACCAGTCAGCAGAAACTCTCCATTGGTTTCCATTGGAAATGGGTCCTAGAATTTTGTCTTACATTTTCTTTATATATTGATTGTTGTGTTATTCTACTGAGACGGTATAGAGGCTTTACAATTTTTTTGTACTTTTCATAATTTTCATAAACTGCATGTCTGAACATTAACAGTGCTATTCAGATGAATGAGGTATGACTTGTTAATAAAGTTAAATTCATTGATTGATTAAGGCCATCCCCAGCACATATAATTATTTGATCCAATAAATTACAAATGCATTTTATATTGTGCTCATTTGTAATGGAGACAAATGATATGTTTTATAAGTATTTTACTTAAAGACACACTGTATTCCTAACACTATAGTGTCCTGCCAACCATTTTGATTCCATTTTGATTCCTGCCCCCACCCCTTCTCCATCATAAGAATGGCATCTGCGTAGCTATTCTACCTTCATGGCTGTGATCATGAAGAATTCCTATAGAAAAGTACTGGGAAGCCAGTGTGCATGCAAAACGCGTTGACACCATCTAATTGAACTAACTCAGTTTCTCTCTGCTATTTCAGCAGAAGCATCTCTAGTGGCTGTCTGTTTGACAGCCACAAGAGGCATTTAAACCCTGCAATAAAAACATTGCCATTTCTGCAGAACAGCATAATTTTACATTGCAGAGTTAAAGTGAGGGGGACATGGCACCAAGACCACTTCATTGAGATGAAGTGATCTGGGTGCCTAAAGTGTCCCTTTAAGTTTGAGTTTCTCAGAGACTGCAAGTATGGCATTGAGGTAACAATGATGATAATAGTGATAGTATGATAGTAATAAAGATGATAAACACAGCTTTGGGGTTCAGAGACAGTCTGCCAACAGCTCTTCAACTGGAATTGGAACACTCGATGGAAGATGAGAACACACCACTCATTCTGCCCTTTCCTGCAACCTTTGGTTATATTGTGACAAGCTTGGTTGCTGCATATTGGACTTGGATATATTCTGGAGAGTTTTATTAATTCTTTAACTGTCTAAGATTTTTCTTTTTAAAAATGTTTTTGATTGCACAGAGTTTAATTTCCTGTTGATAATTGATTTCCAGTTATTTCCTGGAAGATAAGAAAGTCCTGTGAATCAGTCCACTGTATCTGCCCTTAATTTAACCACTACTCACTTCTTAGTCATCCATTTTGAATCTACTTGACTATCTATGGCATATGTCATGCATCTAATCTCGCTGAGTAGAGGCATTCAAGGAATGTTTTATTGTAAAAAATATACCACATCTTTGCTGTCTGTGACTGCAGGTTTTTAGGCCTACTTGCTTAATATTATCGGAAACTGTGATATGTTTTTATACTTTGTGCACAATAAATTGAAAATAAATCTGTGAAAACAGTTATTTTTTTTAATATACAATCTGTCTACCTAAGTGTTTGTTATGTTAAGAATTTATACTATTATTATGTAAAAAAAAATCAGGGCTTTCTCTGTGGAAACAAACATCAACTATTACGGAGAATCATTTGCAAGAATGATATTGCAATTGTCATTAAATAAAAAAAGAATTTTATTTTTTTAAAAGAACTGTTTATCTTAACACATTATGAATCCAAACAGATTGTATTTTGTTTTTGAAGGGGAATATGATTAGTTGTATCTTGCTTCATTTTACATCTAAAATATATTTAAAAAAAAAAAAAAAAACATGTACAATTTTGTGTCTATATTACCAAATGTATAACTGCTTTTTATTATAAAGTTTAGGTTCTAATCTGCTGTAATGGTGTCTTCTATCAAAACTGTGTGAGGGCCTTTCTGTTCCTGAGCTATATGATGTATGTCACCTGCAGAGTCAATAAATCTATGGTGCAATGCCACACAACTGTATTGAGAAGACAATGTGATACACTTGAAGGAAGGAAGGAAGTTGAAATCCCATTCCAACACCAGGTTCACACCAGCAGCACATACAGATTGCAAGCACCATGACCACTTCAAACCAGTGAAGTGGTCATAGTTCTTGTAGAAACACTTTAGGTAACTTTTGATAACAAAATATTGATCCCCATTTCCAGTATGGGGGAAAAATATATATAAAAAGAGCACCTTTGTCATAATAATATGAGTTGTGTGAGGTGCAGTTTTTTGTGATCTAGCATGCTGCTTCCTATCAAATTATGATCACACAGTGGTTATGGTATATGACATTATAGACATCCTTCCATTGGATATGATGTGCGAAAAACAGCTGAAATTGCAATAAATGTTACGTAATTTAATTGCCGTAGCAACAATGATCTCATACATTACATAACATTAATTAATACTCAGATTCATCCCACCTAATTTTGCTCCTAAGAAGCCTATGGAAGTTAATTCAATTTGGCGATGCAATTCTGACTGATAAGGTTGCTTGCCGCTGCCGGTGTGATAAACCATTAAACCATTATTTAGCAACTGATGAAGAGCAGGAGAAAATATGTATCACTTGCTCATCACATGACGCCATTTAATTGAAAAATAACTAAAGGCAGGTGGCCGCACAGGGGGTCAACAAGAAAATATAAAATAAAATTGAAAAAGATGAAAAATAAAAAAACATGGGTCTCCTGACTTTCACTAACTACCAGGATCCATCAATATGGTCCCTTCTGTACTCTCACACCACATACAGCAGTGTGAAGGTTAAATTATGGCGAATGGCTAGACACTGTTAGCATCCTTCTGCAACGTCTCTCTTACTTTAAATTGGTTGGGGTTATAAGGGGAGACCAGAGATAGGTTACCTTTCTCGTAATAATAACAGCCCCATCCAATCCCTGAGTAAATGGTCAAAGATGTGGATGAACATTCATTGGTTGCTCAAAAGCTCAAAAACAATTCCACTGCACATAGAGTTAATGTATAGGGAAAGTCAACAGGGCTATCCTCCCAAGCTCAATTCTGTCACCATGTCTTGGAGTCAAGAAACTGCAGTTGCTTCCATTGAGGTGAAGTTGAGGGAGGGGGGAGAATCAGAGAGCTGGGATAAGGAGAGAGTGATAACAGAGCATTATAAGGGGTCAGGAGAGAGTGATAGTGGAGCTTTGGAAGGGGTTGGGAAAGAATGATAATGGAGCTTAGGAATGGGGACAGGAGAAAGTAATATGGGAACTGTGGGAGGGAGAGGGAGTGACAATTTTGACTGCCATTATTATTAGCGTAATTAAAATATATAGATTGTTTTAAAGGCCTATTTTATGTGCCTATTTATAAAGGGAGTGCATAGACAGGTGCCTAAGTTGGCTACTAGTAAGTCTAAATGGGTAAAGATGACTTGCAAAATAGTATTTTTATTTCTTTAAGTATTGGTAAAAAATCTCAAATACATTTCTATCTAGACTAACAATAGTTTAGTCCACAACTGGCAAAACAATTGCTTGAGACATGTTTTTTTTTTTTTTTGTTTAAAATGTGGCTTAGACTGTTGTTAAATACACAATTAAATATTACTCTATGCATTATGAAGATAATGTTGCAAAGTTTTTTCCAGTGTGTCTCGCTATTAATAAAAATGTAAACCCTCATAGAAGGTGAGGGGGTTCTACAGAAGGATTGAGCATTCTTGTATACATTCAGTCTATTATATAATTTATATGCTTATTTTTCACATTCTATGCTCGCTGTCAGAACATTATGCCACAAGGTCTACATTACTCACATATAGTGGTAATTGGAAATTAATATATGGACAATTCCAGAACTATTCACTCAAAATTTTTGGCTCATTTGGCCCAAATTTAGGGGTATACTTCATTGTTTATTTCCATATTTTTGCTTTTTATATTTTCTTCCGTTAAACTGGTTGTCAGCGCAGAGTAAGAAGCAAATTATAGAAAATTTAAATTTGACAACTGAATTTGCCATTTCAGATTTTATATTTAGTAAATAATGCCCTTAGACAAGGCTTTTCAAATAGCAGGGACTTGGGTTAAAGACCCTCTGCTACAACTGCAGGATGAGAGCCAAAGGTCAGTGCCTTAGATAGACTTTCCCCACAAAAGATAAATGGATTTCCATATCCAATCTACTCTGAGGCAATGCTAAAGATGGCATTAATGCACCCATTTACTTCCTTTTCCTATATACCATTTGAGATGATAAAACCAGTTCTATTTTACAAAGTCCTATATCATTTCAATTACCTGCTGTTCTGTAGTGTGGACCCAATATGATGTATTCAAGAGGTAGATTAACAACCGAGAGCCCCGATGCAAAGGCTCTCATCTTGATCATTGAGCAGATAAAATTTAGAGAGCAGTAAATCAGGAGAGGCATGCTAATGGGAACAACAGTTATTACGAAGAGAAAATCAGTCATTTATGTTGCCTGTGCAATAATATTTTGCAACTGCAAGTAAATGGTTAAAACTCTCTGAAACATTTGTATTCAACTAATATTAATTCATTAGTTAAGTATAAATAATCCATGTGCGCACTGGAAATGTAGTAAGCCTATGGATCATAGTGCTTTATACCTGCTGACTGCACTGTACTATCACTACCGATCAAACGGCATTACAGATCATGCTGTGTTATCACTATGTATAATACTTCATTATTACTACTATCTATACTATATTGTCACTACTGATAGTACTACATTAGCCTTGCTCATCCCACTAAAGTATATATTATATTGTCCCCAGACAGCGCAGTGCGTGTTCGACATTAGACAGGCTTGCCCCTTCCTACAGGTACTAGGACCATGTAGAGAGTGCTTTAGCAGTTCTATCTGCAATGTCTTCTACACTGGTTGCCCGGCTGACATACCCCTTCAATGGGCAGGCCCACCTCCGTTGACAAGCATTCGTGCCCTTTGTTGGTGTCACCAGTGATGCAGGGTGCATCATTGGCAATGCTCCCCCAGCATCTTGATCTCATATCTCCCAATGCTAGAAGCTATGTTAATGTACAACGGAAGGTAGTATCTCTGCAGTAAATACATTGTAGTGGGCAATTGCTTGAGGTCTAATTATTATGATGTCCATGTTCCAACATTGAGACTTGTCTTTATTTCTCTATCCAAGGGTTAAAAAACTTTAATTATACTGTATTATACAAGATAATCGTATTTCATTATCAGGACTAATCACAATTCATTCTAAAACACTGCTAGGGTCTAATTAATTTGCATATGGAATGTTGGAGCAGACAGATCATAATATTTCTCATGAGAGTAGGACAGAAGTCAAGCTGTGATCTCAAAGTTCCATTGCCGATCACTCAATGAGCAATGCATGCCTTGGGAAAATGTATCCTGTAACTTAATTTGTATTCTTCGTAATGTATATACATCTCGGGAAGATTAATGACTGATGGAGTAATGCAATAGCAACTTGATTTTTATTTGACGTCAAACTAAAATGACACATGACTCTAGTCATTACGGCACAGAAAGTATACAAGCATTACATTAGTCCCCTTACATTTAGTTTATTTTATTAAGTCGGGATTATTAAGACATATTTGTTATCTGACACTGGTGCAAGAATTTTCAGTTGAATATAAGATGATCTACTTCTAAGTACTATTGGGAGTGTTCATGTTGTTGACTGCCAAAAAATTTTACTATGTATTTGCTGCCAAGATACCCTTCCCAAAGCAGTACAGATTGTGCTTGAATGGAACAAACTGAAGATGATAAAATACGTTGAATTGAATAGGAAGTCTTGCAATGCAATGTTCATTAAAGGTTGAATGCTCGAAAGATTGATAAGGAGAATGTTTTTCATATGACATTCTTTTGTCCATTTCACTAAGCTCAATCACGGAGATCCTCTTCTGTGGCTGAAAGATATCTATATGTTCATCTTAGCTTGACTTGCAAAGAACCGTATAAGCAGGATTTATGGCATAGTAATGGTCATTGTGCAAGTAATATATTCTTAAAAAGACATAATTAAAGATTTTCTAAAATGAAGATTTCTTCTCCATATAGTCTTGTTTCAGTAACTCTCTTTATTCCAGACAATTCTAACTTTTTACTTATTTAAAAGATTAGAGGCAGGATGGATGGATTTTACTTGGATTATTTGTCTAGTGAAGAACCTGTATAGAAATGAAGGCAGGAGGGGTTATTCGATAAGCTAGGAACTGGACAGAATTAACATGGAACAATAAATTGTAAATTTCAGGCTAAAAATTCTTCAGCTCAGCCCTTTGTGCTTCTTAGACCCCAAAACTAGTAACGCTCTTTTTAATTCTCTATAATTCTTAGTTAACCTACAGCAGTGATGGCTAACCTTGACACCATAATTTGTTTCTGAACTACATTTTCCATGCTGCTCAGCTAGTGTCTAAAAGCTAGCTGAGCCTCATGGGAAATGTCGTCCTGAAACAATATATGGTGTCAAGGTTAGCCATCACCAGGGCTGCCACCAGAAATTTTGGGGCCCCTGACACAACCCACGGTCTGAGATCACCAGGGCCCGCCCCCAAGTCAGTCCACATGACCTGCCCCAAGTCGGCCCACATGACCCGCCCCCAAATCCACCCACAAAGCCCATCTTAAGTCCACCCACAAGGATGAAGTGTGTGTACTGAATTTGTTTGTGGGTGTATAGTGGTTATAGAATGTGTGTAGAAGTGGATACAAAGTGCGTGAGTAAAGTGGATACGCTATTTATAGTGGATTCAGATTGTATGTTTGTGTAGTGGACAGAGTGTGTGTGTATAGTGGATGTATTGTGTATATAGTGAATGCAGAGTGTGTGTTTGTGTACTGGATGTAGTATGTGAATAGTGAATGCAGAGTGTGTGTTTGTGTAGTAGATGTAGTATGTGAATAGTTAATGCAGAGTGTGTGTTTGTGTAGTGGATGTAGTGTGTGTGTATAGTGAATGCAGAGTGTGTGTTTGTGTAGTGGATGTAGTGTGTGTATGTGTAGTTAATGCAGAGTATGTGTTTGTGTAGTGGATGTAGTGTGTGTGTGTGTGTAGTTAATGCAGAGTGTGTGTGCGTGTATAGTGCATGTAGTGTGTGTGTGTACAGTTAATGCAGAGTGTGTGTTTGTGTAGTGGAAGTAGTGTGTGTATAATGAATGCAGTGTGTGTCTGTGTAGTGGATGCAGTGTGTGTTTGTGTAGTGGATGATGTGTGTAGTGAATGCAGTGTGTGTTTGTGTAGTGGATGCTGTGTGTGTGTAGTGGATGATGTGTGTAGTGGATGCAGTTTGTGTGTTTATGTAGTGGATGATGTGTATGGTTGTGTAGTGGATGATGTGTATGGTTGTGTAGTGGATGATGTGTGTGGTTGTGTAGTGGATGCAGTGTGTGTTTATGTGGTGGATGATGTGTGTGTGGCTGTGTAGTGGATGATGTGTATGGTTGTGTAGTGGATGATGTGTGTGGTTGTGTAGTGGATGCAGTGTGTGTGTTTATGTGGTGGATGATGTGTGTGTGGTTGTGTAGTGGATGATGGGTATGGTTGTGTAGTGGATCCAGTTAGTGTGGTTGTGTAGTGGATGATGTGTGTGGTTGTGTAGTGGATGATGTGTGTGGTTGTGTAGTGGATGCAGTGTGTGTGTTTATGTGGTGGATGATGTGTGTGGTTGTGTAGTGGATGCAGTGTGTGTTTATGTGGTGGATGATGTGTGTGTGGCTGTGTAGTGGATGATGTGTATGGTTGTGTAGTGGATGATGTGTGTGGTTGTGTAGTGGATGCAGTGTGTGTGTTTATGTGGTGGATGATGTGTGTGTGGTTGTGTAGTGGATGATGGGTATGGTTGTGTAGTGGATCCAGTTAGTGTGGTTGTGTAGTGGATGATGTGTGTGGTTGTGTAGTGGATGATGTGTGTGGTTGTGTAGTGGATGCAGTGTGTGTGTTTATGTGGTGGATGATGTGTGTGGTTGTGTAGTGGATGATGTGCGTGGTTGTGTAGTGGATGTAGTGGATGATGTGTATGGTTGTGTAGTGGATGCAGTTTGTGTGTTTATGTGGTGGATGATGTGTGTGGTTGTGTAGTGGATGCAGTTTCTGTGTTTATGTGGTGGATGATGTGTATGGTTGTGTAGTGGATGATGTGTATGGTTGTGTAGTGGATGCAGTTTGTGTATTTATGTGGTGGATGATGTGTATAGTTGTGTAGTGGATGCAGTCTGTGTGTTTATGTGGTGGATGATGTGTATGGTTGTGTAGTGGATGCAGTTTGTGTGTTTATGTGGTGGATGATGTGTATGGTTGTGTAGTGGATGCGGTTTGTGTGTTTATGTGGTGGATGATGTGTATGGTTGTGTAGTGGATGCAGTTTGTGTGTTTATTTGGTGGATGATGTGTGTGGTTGTGTAGTGGATGCAGTTTGTGTGTTTATGTGGTGGATGATGTGTGTGGTTGTGTAGTGGATGCAGTTTGTGTGTTTATGTGGTGGATGATGTGTGTGGTTGTGTAGTGGATGCATTTTGTCTGATTGATGTATGTGTGTGGTGGGATGTGGGATGTATGACAAATGCTGCTGGGAATTATTTTTTTATGTAGAATTTTTATAATTAAAAAAAAAAGAAAAAAGATGTATTCCCCCCTCCTTGCCTCTTACCTGTAGCCAGGGAGGGGGGGCACTGGATTCCCTGGTGGTCCGGTGGCTCCGCTTGTTGGACCAGCAAGGAGGAGCCCAGCAGACTCCCTCCATGTTCTCCCTCCTGCCAGCCAGTGCTCTATTTATGACGCTAGCCCAGCATGCATTGCGTGCCGCGGAGCATTGTCATGACAACCCGCGGCAACGCTTTACTGCTGTGGCTCGCGAGCAGGGCCGGTCTTAGGGGTGTGCGAGCTGTGCGGCCGCACAGGGCGCCATGGAGCAGGGGGCGCCGTGCGGCCGCACAGCCGATTTAAAAAAAAAAAAACGGTTTTTTTTTGTTTTTTTTTGCAGCGGGGGCGGAGCTTACCGTGCGGCGGGGGCGGAGCTAAAAGCGCCGGAAAACTGCTGCAGGGGAAGCAGGAAGGAGTCCCTGCTTCCCCACCAAACAGTCACCAGGAGCTGCACTGCCTCCACAATTAACTCCACAGGTAACTGTGTGATTGTCAGGTGAGTGTGACTCTCTGCCTGTTTGTATGACTGTCTGCCTCTGTGTGTGTGTGTGTGTGTGTGTGTTACTGTCTGTGTGTGTGTGTGTATGACTGTCTGCCTCTGTGTGTCTGTGTGTATGACTGTCTGCCTCTGTGTGTGTGTGTGTCTGTGTGTATGACTGTCTGCCTCTGTGTGTATGACTATCTGCCTGTGTGTGTCTGTGTGTGTGTGTGTATGACTGTCTGTGTGTGTGTGTGTGTGTGTGTGTGTATGACTGTCTGCCACTGTGTGTCTGTGTGTATTACTGTCTGCCTCTGTGTGTTTGTCTGTGTGTATTACTGTCTGCCTCTGTGTGTGTGACTATCTGCCTGTGTGTTTGTCTGCGTGTGTGTGTGTGTGTATGACTGTCTGCGTGTGTGTGTGTGTATATGACTGTCTGCCACTGTCTGTCTGTGTGTATTACTGTCTGCCTCTGTGTGTTTGTCTGTGTGTATTACTGTCTGCCTCTGTGTGTGTGACTGTGTATGACTGCCTCTGTGTGTATGACTGTCTGCCTCTGTGTGTATGACTGTCTGCCTCTGTGTGTATGACTGTCTGCCTCTGTGTGTCTGTGTGTATGACTGTCTGCCTGTGTGTGTATGTGTGTATGACTGTCTGCGTGTGTGTGTGTGTGTATGACTGTCTGCCTCTGTGTGTATGACTGTGTGTGTGTCTGTGTGTATGACTGTCTGCCTCTGTGTGTGTCTGTGTGTATTACTGTCTGTGTGTGTCTGTGTGTATGACTGACTGTCTGCCTGTGTGTGTCTGTGTGTATGACTGTCTGCCTTTGTGTGTCTGTGTGTATGTGTGTATGACTGTCTGCCTGTGTGTGTGTGTGTGTGTGTATGACTGTCTGCTTGTGTGTGTGTGGATGTCTTCCTGTGTGTGTATGGCCGTCTGACTCTGTGTGTGTGTGTGTGTGTGTGTGTGTCACATACAACCAATACACGCATATTACACACTGTTAATATACCCATTACAAATATCACACATAGCATACATATCACACACAGTCATCACACGTACTATTACATACACAGACAACACAAACATAACAGCATACATGGATGACGGGGGGGGGGCGCTGTTAAGATTTTTGCACAGGGCGTCTAAATGCCTAAGGCCGGCCCTGCTCGCGAGAGTGCTGAAGGGGAAGGTAAGTATATCCTGGGCCCGCAGAGGCATATATACATAGCGGTACTCGCTATATATATATATGCAGATTGAAGGGCTGGGGGGCCGGGGCATGCAGAGGATTACCTGTGCAGTCTGGGCTCCCCAGGACCGCCGGGCCCGTGACAACCGTTATGGTTGTTACCCCCTGATGGCGGCCCTGGCCATCACTTACCTACAGGAAGGTTCAATACTGCAAAGCAAAAAGTTTCAGTAAATGGTTAAAACTCTCTGAAACATTTGTATTCAACTAATATTAATTCATTAGTTAAGTATAAATAATCCATGTGCGCACTGGAAATGTAGTAAGCCTATGGATCATAGTGCTTTATACCTGCTGACTGCACTGTACTATCACTACCGATCAAACGGCATTACAGATCATGCTGTGTTATCACTATGTATAATACTTCATTATTACTACTATCTATACTATATTGTCACTACTGATAGTACTACATTAGCCTTGCTCATCCCACTAAAGTATATATTATATTGTCCCCAGACAGCGCAGTGCGTGTTCGACATTAGACAGGCTTGCCCCTTCCTACAGGTACTAGGACCATGTAGAGAGTGCTTTAGCAGTTCTATCTGCAATGTCTTCTACACTGGTTGCCCGGCTGACATACCCCTTCAATGGGCAGGCCCACCTCCGTTGACAAGCATTCGTGCCCTTTGTTGGTGTCACCAGTGATGCAGGGTGCATCATTGGCAATGCTCCCCCAGCATCTTGATCTCATATCTCCCAATGCTAGAAGCTATGTTAATGTACAACGGAAGGTAGTATCTCTGCAGTAAATACATTGTAGTGGGCAATTGCTTGAGGTCTAATTATTATGATGTCCATGTTCCAACATTGAGACTTGTCTTTATTTCTCTATCCAAGGGTTAAAAAACTTTAATTATACTGTATTATACAAGATAATCGTATTTCATTATCAGGACTAATCACAATTCATTCTAAAACACTGCTAGGGTCTAATTAATTTGCATATGGAATGTTGGAGCAGACAGATCATAATATTTCTCATGAGAGTAGGACAGAAGTCAAGCTGTGATCTCAAAGTTCCATTGCCGATCACTCAATGAGCAATGCATGCCTTGGGAAAATGTATCCTGTAACTTAATTTGTATTCTTCGTAATGTATATACATCTCGGGAAGATTAATGACTGATGGAGTAATGCAATAGCAACTTGATTTTTATTTGACGTCAAACTAAAATGACACATGACTCTAGTCATTACGGCACAGAAAGTATACAAGCATTACATTAGTCCCCTTACATTTAGTTTATTTTATTAAGTCGGGATTATTAAGACATATTTGTTATCTGACACTGGTGCAAGAATTTTCAGTTGAATATAAGATGATCTACTTCTAAGTACTATTGGGAGTGTTCATGTTGTTGACTGCCAAAAAATTTTACTATGTATTTGCTGCCAAGATACCCTTCCCAAAGCAGTACAGATTGTGCTTGAATGGAACAAACTGAAGATGATAAAATACGTTGAATTGAATAGGAAGTCTTGCAATGCAATGTTCATTAAAGGTTGAATGCTCGAAAGATTGATAAGGAGAATGTTTTTCATATGACATTCTTTTGTCCATTTCACTAAGCTCAATCACGGAGATCCTCTTCTGTGGCTGAAAGATATCTATATGTTCATCTTAGCTTGACTTGCAAAGAACCGTATAAGCAGGATTTATGGCATAGTAATGGTCATTGTGCAAGTAATATATTCTTAAAAAGACATAATTAAAGATTTTCTAAAATGAAGATTTCTTCTCCATATAGTCTTGTTTCAGTAACTCTCTTTATTCCAGACAATTCTAACTTTTTACTTATTTAAAAGATTAGAGGCAGGATGGATGGATTTTACTTGGATTATTTGTCTAGTGAAGAACCTGTATAGAAATGAAGGCAGGAGGGGTTATTCGATAAGCTAGGAACTGGACAGAATTAACATGGAACAATAAATTGTAAATTTCAGGCTAAAAATTCTTCAGCTCAGCCCTTTGTGCTTCTTAGACCCCAAAACTAGTAACGCTCTTTTTAATTCTCTATAATTCTTAGTTAACCTACAGCAGTGATGGCTAACCTTGACACCATAATTTGTTTCTGAACTACATTTTCCATGCTGCTCAGCTAGTGTCTAAAAGCTAGCTGAGCCTCATGGGAAATGTCGTCCTGAAACAATATATGGTGTCAAGGTTAGCCATCACCAGGGCTGCCACCAGAAATTTTGGGGCCCCTGACACAACCCACGGTCTGAGATCACCAGGGCCCGCCCCCAAGTCAGTCCACATGACCTGCCCCAAGTCGGCCCACATGACCCGCCCCCAAATCCACCCACAAAGCCCATCTTAAGTCCACCCACAAGGATGAAGTGTGTGTACTGAATTTGTTTGTGGGTGTATAGTGGTTATAGAATGTGTGTAGAAGTGGATACAAAGTGCGTGAGTAAAGTGGATACGCTATTTATAGTGGATTCAGATTGTATGTTTGTGTAGTGGACAGAGTGTGTGTGTATAGTGGATGTATTGTGTATATAGTGAATGCAGAGTGTGTGTTTGTGTACTGGATGTAGTATGTGAATAGTGAATGCAGAGTGTGTGTTTGTGTAGTAGATGTAGTATGTGAATAGTTAATGCAGAGTGTGTGTTTGTGTAGTGGATGTAGTGTGTGTGTATAGTGAATGCAGAGTGTGTGTTTGTGTAGTGGATGTAGTGTGTGTATGTGTAGTTAATGCAGAGTATGTGTTTGTGTAGTGGATGTAGTGTGTGTGTGTGTGTGTGTAGTTAATGCAGAGTGTGTGTGCGTGTATAGTGCATGTAGTGTGTGTGTGTACAGTTAATGCAGAGTGTGTGTTTGTGTAGTGGAAGTAGTGTGTGTATAATGAATGCAGTGTGTGTCTGTGTAGTGGATGCAGTGTGTGTTTGTGTAGTGGATGATGTGTGTAGTGAATGCAGTGTGTGTTTGTGTAGTGGATGCTGTGTGTGTGTAGTGGATGATGTGTGTAGTGGATGCAGTTTGTGTGTTTATGTAGTGGATGATGTGTATGGTTGTGTAGTGGATGATGTGTATGGTTGTGTAGTGGATGATGTGTGTGGTTGTGTAGTGGATGCAGTGTGTGTTTATGTGGTGGATGATGTGTGTGTGGCTGTGTAGTGGATGATGTGTATGGTTGTGTAGTGGATGATGTGTGTGGTTGTGTAGTGGATGCAGTGTGTGTGTTTATGTGGTGGATGATGTGTGTGTGGTTGTGTAGTGGATGATGGGTATGGTTGTGTAGTGGATCCAGTTAGTGTGGTTGTGTAGTGGATGATGTGTGTGGTTGTGTAGTGGATGATGTGTGTGGTTGTGTAGTGGATGCAGTGTGTGTGTTTATGTGGTGGATGATGTGTGTGGTTGTGTAGTGGATGCAGTGTGTGTTTATGTGGTGGATGATGTGTGTGTGGCTGTGTAGTGGATGATGTGTATGGTTGTGTAGTGGATGATGTGTGTGGTTGTGTAGTGGATGCAGTGTGTGTGTTTATGTGGTGGATGATGTGTGTGTGGTTGTGTAGTGGATGATGGGTATGGTTGTGTAGTGGATCCAGTTAGTGTGGTTGTGTAGTGGATGATGTGTGTGGTTGTGTAGTGGATGATGTGTGTGGTTGTGTAGTGGATGCAGTGTGTGTGTTTATGTGGTGGATGATGTGTGTGGTTGTGTAGTGGATGATGTGCGTGGTTGTGTAGTGGATGTAGTGGATGATGTGTATGGTTGTGTAGTGGATGCAGTTTGTGTGTTTATGTGGTGGATGATGTGTGTGGTTGTGTAGTGGATGCAGTTTCTGTGTTTATGTGGTGGATGATGTGTATGGTTGTGTAGTGGATGATGTGTATGGTTGTGTAGTGGATGCAGTTTGTGTATTTATGTGGTGGATGATGTGTATAGTTGTGTAGTGGATGCAGTCTGTGTGTTTATGTGGTGGATGATGTGTATGGTTGTGTAGTGGATGCAGTTTGTGTGTTTATGTGGTGGATGATGTGTATGGTTGTGTAGTGGATGCGGTTTGTGTGTTTATGTGGTGGATGATGTGTATGGTTGTGTAGTGGATGCAGTTTGTGTGTTTATTTGGTGGATGATGTGTGTGGTTGTGTAGTGGATGCAGTTTGTGTGTTTATGTGGTGGATGATGTGTGTGGTTGTGTAGTGGATGCAGTTTGTGTGTTTATGTGGTGGATGATGTGTGTGGTTGTGTAGTGGATGCATTTTGTCTGATTGATGTATGTGTGTGGTGGGATGTGGGATGTATGACAAATGCTGCTGGGAATTATTTTTTTATGTAGAATTTTTATAATTAAAAAAAAAAGAAAAAAGATGTATTCCCCCCTCCTTGCCTCTTACCTGTAGCCAGGGAGGGGGGGCACTGGATTCCCTGGTGGTCCGGTGGCTCCGCTTGTTGGACCAGCAAGGAGGAGCCCAGCAGACTCCCTCCATGTTCTCCCTCCTGCCAGCCAGTGCTCTATTTATGACGCTAGCCCAGCATGCATTGCGTGCCGCGGAGCATTGTCATGACAACCCGCGGCAACGCTTTACTGCTGTGGCTCGCGAGCAGGGCCGGTCTTAGGGGTGTGCGAGCTGTGCGGCCGCACAGGGCGCCATGGAGCAGGGGGCGCCGTGCGGCCGCACAGCCGATTTAAAAAAAAAAAAACGGTTTTTTTTTGTTTTTTTTTGCAGCGGGGGCGGAGCTTACCGTGCGGCGGGGGCGGAGCTAAAAGCGCCGGAAAACTGCTGCAGGGGAAGCAGGAAGGAGTCCCTGCTTCCCCACCAAACAGTCACCAGGAGCTGCACTGCCTCCACAATTAACTCCACAGGTAACTGTGTGATTGTCAGGTGAGTGTGACTCTCTGCCTGTTTGTATGACTGTCTGCCTCTGTGTGTGTGTGTGTGTGTGTGTGTTACTGTCTGTGTGTGTGTGTGTATGACTGTCTGCCTCTGTGTGTCTGTGTGTATGACTGTCTGCCTCTGTGTGTGTGTGTGTCTGTGTGTATGACTGTCTGCCTCTGTGTGTATGACTATCTGCCTGTGTGTGTCTGTGTGTGTGTGTGTATGACTGTCTGTGTGTGTGTGTGTGTGTGTGTGTGTATGACTGTCTGCCACTGTGTGTCTGTGTGTATTACTGTCTGCCTCTGTGTGTTTGTCTGTGTGTATTACTGTCTGCCTCTGTGTGTGTGACTATCTGCCTGTGTGTTTGTCTGCGTGTGTGTGTGTGTGTATGACTGTCTGCGTGTGTGTGTGTGTATATGACTGTCTGCCACTGTCTGTCTGTGTGTATTACTGTCTGCCTCTGTGTGTTTGTCTGTGTGTATTACTGTCTGCCTCTGTGTGTGTGACTGTGTATGACTGCCTCTGTGTGTATGACTGTCTGCCTCTGTGTGTATGACTGTCTGCCTCTGTGTGTATGACTGTCTGCCTCTGTGTGTCTGTGTGTATGACTGTCTGCCTGTGTGTGTATGTGTGTATGACTGTCTGCGTGTGTGTGTGTGTGTATGACTGTCTGCCTCTGTGTGTATGACTGTGTGTGTGTCTGTGTGTATGACTGTCTGCCTCTGTGTGTGTCTGTGTGTATTACTGTCTGTGTGTGTCTGTGTGTATGACTGACTGTCTGCCTGTGTGTGTCTGTGTGTATGACTGTCTGCCTTTGTGTGTCTGTGTGTATGTGTGTATGACTGTCTGCCTGTGTGTGTGTGTGTGTGTGTATGACTGTCTGCTTGTGTGTGTGTGGATGTCTTCCTGTGTGTGTATGGCCGTCTGACTCTGTGTGTGTGTGTGTGTGTGTGTGTGTCACATACAACCAATACACGCATATTACACACTGTTAATATACCCATTACAAATATCACACATAGCATACATATCACACACAGTCATCACACGTACTATTACATACACAGACAACACAAACATAACAGCATACATGGATGACGGGGGGGGGGCGCTGTTAAGATTTTTGCACAGGGCGTCTAAATGCCTAAGGCCGGCCCTGCTCGCGAGAGTGCTGAAGGGGAAGGTAAGTATATCCTGGGCCCGCAGAGGCATATATACATAGCGGTACTCGCTATATATATATATGCAGATTGAAGGGCTGGGGGGCCGGGGCATGCAGAGGATTACCTGTGCAGTCTGGGCTCCCCAGGACCGCCGGGCCCGTGACAACCGTTATGGTTGTTACCCCCTGATGGCGGCCCTGGCCATCACTTACCTACAGGAAGGTTCAATACTGCAAAGCAAAAAGTTTCAGCTCGGTAAAGAGAGGGCTCCTTGATTCTTGTTTACATTTGTCAAATCAGTTTTTAGAACACCCCTGGGAATTTACTCTTTTGTCTTTCTCATGAGCAATAATTAAATAAATACTCCAAGCACTATAACCACTACAGTGTGCACTCCCCCTACCCCACCTCCCAAATATAAGCAGTCAAACCATTTTCTAGTGGATTGACTTCTTACCTGGGGATCACTGTGCACCATTCTCTACCTCTCTGCAGCCTGTACATTTTCTTCACTGAACTAAATCCAGTGATCACCTGCGGACCCAGCCATTACTCTGACCCCCAGCCCCAGGACTTAACTAAGGAGAGCAAATAGACCCCCTGACGGAGCTGCAATATCCAAATTGGAAGAGGAGAAGCAGGGAGCAGCAACCAGTGGACCCCAAGTCAAATCGCTAACAAATACACATGGCACTCCTGACACCATAACAGCGACAGTGTAATGTAGTGGTGCTGGTGGTTTGACTGTAACTTTAATTATGAGGACATACTTATCTGTTTAAAAGAGTAAAGTATGCTTATATGGGGGAATTGGTACCAAAGGTAAGTCTTATTATGTTTCAATGCTAACAACAGTTACTTATTTCCAGTACATTTAATTCTAACTATGTAAAGTTAATTATTCTTCACTTAGTCTTTCGCTATAATCTTATTTCACATGTACCGTTGTTCCCTCTATAAGGGCGTGTGTGAGTTACAATCCAGATGGCTCTTTTTTTTATTCACGTCTTTAATCAAATCTCCCTCTCCATTTCCTAACAACAATGGTTTGTTTGGGAATTTCTTCATTATCTATATCGTATTATGTCAGGAAATTGTTTGATATTTAATTTACTGCGACTTTCAGTCTCATATTCCTGTTTTTAAAGTCCGTATTTTAACAGTTGTTTGACATACTGTAAACATACTGTAAGCCGAGAGGCATGAAGGACACAAGATTTGCTGTGAAATTCAAATAGTCGTGTTTGGTCTATTCATTAAAAGTGATTTGTAGTCAGCTGACAACCAATTTGCAAAATGTAAATAGAAATTGTTGTTTTGGAAAAACATTCCAGCTTTAATTTTTCCTAAGTCACTGATTCTTGTCTTCTTTTTACAAGAGAGTTGTCAAATTACCCAGTGAGTTTACCCAATTACCTTTCTTATCAACTATGTAAAATGGAAGTTGGAAATATCCTCTGTAACTTTTATGTCAAAAGCAACTTTTAATAGGTAGCAACATACGAATGGATCTTAAAAGAACACCATAGTGTCAGGAATACAAACATTTATTCCTGACACTATACTGCTGGAGTGGCCACTGAAACCCATATCATAGAAACACAGACACATAGAATGTGACAGCAGATAAGAACCATTCGGCCCATCTAGTCTGCCCAATTTTCTAAATACTTTCATTAGTCCCTGGCCTTATCTTATAGCTAGGATAGCCTTATGCCTATCCCACGCATGCTTAAACTCCTTCACTGTGTTAACCTCTACCACTTTAGCTGGAAGGCTATTCCATGCATCCACTACCCTATCAGGAAAGTACTACTTCCTGATATTTTTAAACCTTTGTCCCTCTAATTTAGGATCTCTGTGAGGTGAAAATGTGTTTTTATTCATCTTTTCTAAAATGCTGAGCCAGTCTGACTGTGACTTACCCCACCTATCTTTGCCTCCATGGCAATCGTGATGATCTCAGCCAATCCAATGCTTTCCCATAGAAAAGCATTGGAAGGCTATTGCGCATATGCGGCACAACGCCACACTGCACCAATCGGCATCTCCTCATAGAGAAACATTGAATTAATGCATCTCTATGGAGTATGATCAGCGCCTCCATGCAGGAGGTGGTGACACTGAATGCAAGTGCTGCACATTGTGCAGCACTGACACAGGTCGCACCTCTAGGGGCTGTCTGAGTGACTGTCACTAGAGGTGTTACTAGGCAGCACGGTAAACACTGCCTTTTCTCTGAACCGGCAGCGTTTACATTGAAAAGGCTATAGACAGCAGAACGACTACATTAAGCTGTAGTTGTCCTTGTGACTAAAGTGTCCTTTTAATGAAATCATTAAAATGCTTTTAATCACAGTTACTGTTGATTGAGGTACTTCTCTGCAGTAGTAATATGCAAAGGCATCCCCTCAATTTTGTATTTTCCCATCATGTGCGTCATTGCCAAGGCACACTAGCTGAGGTCAATTTAGTCTAGTTACGTTCAGAGAGAACCACAGAGAAGGATTAAGATCCCATAGGACCCAAGGCAGTTTACCAGTTTGAGCTGGTAAGTTAATTCTTCACACAGGGATAGTTAATGGTGCCAAGCAAATTCATGGTTCTGGGCTGCCTAAGGTCACCGTATGGGTAATCTTGCTCTGATGAAGCATTATTATACAGACCATCTTCTGATGGAACATATTCTACCCAGCTCCTGGCCCTGGGGAGATAGCGCAGCTAAGCAGACAAGGGCACATGTAGGAGTGTGGGGATAGATGCATGGGATTGGGAGAAAGAGTCTGTGGGTGTGATTATGTTCTGTGTAAGACAGTGTGGGGGAGGTCTTACCTCAGTGCCACTTGGGATTCGGGCCAGCAAACAGCTTCCCTCCCGCCCACCCTATAGTATATTTTGTCGCAGCTAGCCGGGGGTATGTCCTTGCCAATTGAGTTTGAGGTTACGTTTAAGTTTATGGAATGAGATGAACAAGTTTTTTAAGGTCTCAAACCTCCCCTGCTCCAAAGGTTAAACTTTAGGTTGCCTGAGGTCTCGTGCCCATCGAGCGTGGATAAGGTCGGCTGATGGCAGGCATTGGAAATATATGATTTTTATGACGAGGGGGGAGGTGAGAGGGAGTGGTGATTAGGAACCACTCCATGTTTTTATTGGCAAGGACGGTTGGATCACTGTATAACACTATGGGTGGAGTTATATATGTATATATGTTAATTATGCTTATTTATGTCTAATGTTTTGGTTACAGAAAAGAAGAGATTTACTAAATAAAGTTATGGATGTGTTATGCAGTAATTTAGTTTGTGATAATAAATGCTGTGGCCTGTTTCATCCATACTAAGTGGTCTGTCGTTACTGGGGGGTTTAATGGGGTTAGATTTTGTTCTAGGCTGCATCGCGATTCCCCACTACGTACATACATGTTACCTGCCTCTCCACCAGTTATAAGCAGAAGTAAGCAAACCATTACTGTAGTTATGTGAAACCACAATAGTATGCATTACAGAAATATATGTTTGTGTTCTGAAATAAAAGTCTGAAATGTGTTGCTTTATTTTTCAAATCCAATGAAGTTTACTTTGTGGAATGACTCAACTTGGACAACATGCAGGAATAGGAGAGAGATTTTAGAAGCAGAATTCAGTTTTTCTCTTTTTTTCTTTCTGCAATCCCATTAAATGGAATGTTAAACACGTTCCTAAAATAAACTGCACATTTATCAAAACAAACTTCTGAGTGTTCCAGGCAGGCATTTTAATTACATTCATATTTAAATAGAAAAAAAAAGTGTTCTCATTAGTTACTGATCAGACAGTGGATACTGAATTTCTTTACTTTAAGAATCATTAAACATTTCAGTCGAAATACTCTCATAGAGAAGCACAGGGACACAAGGTACATGCATGGCATTTGTTGCACTCCACCAGCACTACTCATTGAGAAGCATTGAGAAGCATTGAAACCAATGCCTTTCTATCAGAAGCTCTTACTCCCACTTTGAACTACAACGAGTGGAGCACGAGAACCTCTCAGCTATCTAGTTGACAGCCAGGAGGTGTTACTAATGGGATAGATGAAAGTGGAGAAGTGTCAATCACTTTTATAAAATAAGTCTTTAGGAACATGCAGTTAATTCCTAAAGCATTTTAACAAATTTAGAAGATTGGAGCGTCCCTCGTTTGTTAATGTGTATTAACGTCAATCGGAAGATAAAGGTAATTATTCAGCATCAGCAATTGTGGTAAAAAAAAAAAAAAAGAGTCCAGGGTCAAAAGAGCCAAACTTTAAAAACTGTTGGATTGCCGAATTTCATCTAAACAACTACGTTGAAATAAAATGTGCAAATTGTTTTCAGTTCACCAAAATGTACTTTTTAATCAGTGAACCTTAAATATAATTAATAAGAGATCTATTAAAGGGACACTATACAAACCTGCATTTCTAATACTATAGTGTTCTCCTCAATATTCAGATTCAGCCCCTAATAAACCTAATAAAAAAAATGCGGGAAAAAAAGGACTTACCTTTTATTCCAGAGCTGAGATCCCATCCCAGCAGCTGTCCAATCCACCTCCTTCAACACGCTGGTTCTTCATCTTATTACCCAATCCAATATCCCACACAGATGAGCATTGGGGATGAGAAGTGAATGCATGACCAGCGTCAAGCTTCTCTAGTCAAATGCTCCCTATGAGAAGACTTTGAAGTGGCTACCTGTAAGAGCCGAGTCTGGGTGTCTATAGTGTCCCTTTAAATGCCTTCATTTGCCTTCAGTCTTACCTATTTTCCCTCTCAAAGGTTGAAATGCATTACATATTTGAAGCAAGAATGAGAGATGTGAGAACATCTTTATATAACCTTATATCTTTATTTTTGTTAAAAAGTGTTTTTTTTTCAATCAAATTTCATTTATTTATTTTATTTTATTATTTGACTTTCTTTTTTTTTTATTTTACTTGTTTAAGCTTAAACAGGGCATTGGTGTTCTGCGGCGATTTGCCCATTGGGTGGCCCAAGCATTTAGGTCAGATGCTATGGCTATCTAAAATCGCAACCGGACCTCTGTTGTATGGAATGCTGGGAGGAAGTGACAGCACTTCCTCCGAGACAGAGCGCACTGGCATGAGGGAGAGAGGGAGCAGCGAGGACTGAGCAGCCGTTAGCACTAAAGACCCTCCTAAAGAAAAAAAGTGAACAGCAAATTTAAACATATGTGTGTGTGTCTATGTGTGTATGTGTGTGTGTGTACCTGTGTCAGTGTGTGTATCTACCAATGTGTGTAAATTTGTGTGGGTATGTGCCAGTTTCTGTGTCTGTGTGTCAATGTGTACGTCAGTGTGTGCATCTGTATCTGTGTGTGTATGTGCTAGTTTGTGTCTGTGTGTCAGTGTAACTGTCAGTGTGTGTATGTGTGTGTATGTGCCAGTGTATCTGTCAGTGTGTGTGTGTGTGTGTATGTGCCAGTGTGTGTATCATTGTGTCAGTGTGTGTGTATCTGTGTGCCAAGGTGTGTGTGCCCATCAGTATGTGTCTGTGTGTCAGAGTTTCTGCCAGTGTGTGTATCTGTGTGTCACTATGTGCCAGTGTTTGTATCTGTATGTCAGATTCATACACACACACACACACACAGATACACACTAATACACAGATCCACCCCCCTACACATACAAACACAGATACACTGGCACATACACACACATACACACAACTTGACACACAGATACACACTGGCATACAGATACACACTGTGTGTCAAGGTGAGTGTGTGTGTGTGTGTGTGTCAGTGTGTGTATCTGTGTGCTAGTGTGTATCTGTTTGTCAAGTTGTGTATGTCTGTGTGTGTTTATATGTGCCAGTGTGTATCTATGTTTGTATATGCCAGTGTGTGTATCTGTGTGTCAAGGTGTGTGTATCTGTATTTGTGTGTATATGACTGCGTATGTGTCGGTGTGTTTCTGTTTGTTAATGTGTAAGTATGTATGTGGTAGTACATGTACAGACATCTCAGCAATCAAACACCAACACAACATACACTCCTGCAAACACAAACATGACATAAAAAGACACCCCTGAACTCTAACTCAACTCCAAAATTATATACAAACACTCACACGCCAATACTACACACAAATGTACATCCACATTTAAAATCCAACGCTACATCCAAATACACCTCCGCACGCAAATGCTAACATTCTACACAAACACATGCCTCTATTAAAACGATAAAATTACATTACTGCAATGTGTTTACTATCTGTAGAAATTAGTGTATATATAGTAAAAAAAAACTAAAAAAACATTATACTCTGCTAATTAAAAGGTTTATGCAATGGCGCAAAATCGATTATTTTTTTTGGGGGGGGAGGGAAAGGAGGGGAAAGGTGGGGGGCTTCCACAATGTTGATACACTATGTCAAATGGTTCCACATGAAAAAAATTAATTGGGAACTCCTATTGTAGAGCACGTGATAAGTCATCATCTACAGTGAAAGCATTTAGATGGCTGGACATTTGCTCATTAGAATGTTGCACAGAAATACGCAACCTGCAAAATTATGTAGTAAAGATGTAAACATACATAAGGATGAAATGCTAGCTCTCTCCTGTCCTCTCTAAGAAACATATGAAGTATGAATGCACAAACCATGGTCACAAAGCAGTTACCAGTTCTCCGTGGTAATAGTTGAAAACAGGTAAATAATGTGTGGTTATTCCGTATTTTATAATACATGTGATCTTATTACTTACCCATTGATATAGTCCACACAGCCGCAATTTTCATCATAGCTTTAGTACGAGAGTTGAAGCGACTGTGCTCTATGGGATTACGTATTGCTACATAGCGATCTAGAGAGATTGCACAGAGATGCATTATTGATGCGGTAGAAAAGAATACATCCAATGAAATCCATACAGGGCACAGTTTCTGTGGCAAAGGCCACGCGTAATCTGAAATGAAACATGAAAACACAACCGTCATTATCAAGTTATTAAATCAAAACCATCAATCACATCATTTATATCATTATGTTATGTCCCCTCTGGTGTTCATTCTGGATGTATATTAATTCAGTCTGAGATACGAGTGTTCTTTTTATACTTGTGCCTTTTATGAACATTAAGAAAAAGATAAAACTGCGTTCAGTGTGCAAACGATACCGTTTCATTATGAGCTGTTTGTCAAGCAATGTTCTGTCTGCAATGAACATATCTGGATTTATTTATTTTCTGATATATAATGTGCCACAGTCATAATTTATTTCTAAAACCGCAAACTGTAGTGCATTTAAAGGAGCATTTCAAGCATCATAACCAATTTTTCCAATTTTAAAATGTTCAGTTCCTTTAATTGTTCTACCATTTACAGTTTGGTCTAGGACAATAGCCGTATGACAGTAACAGCACTTTAAACAGTTTAAAAACTTACAAAACTAGTAACATAAAAATAAGACATAAAGGAGTCAGCTTACTATAAAAATGTGCCTGTTTTCTTATGCCATTGAAGCAAATATGCCAAAATTATATTTACTAGCTGATCTATCTGAGCTGACCAGAGCTGAGTGGAAAACAGTCTCCAGGCAGATGTAAACTTCTCCATAGGAAACCAAAGGATGTTCAGTGAAATCATAGACATTGCAGAAATTGTGTGATCTAAAAACATATCTAGCAAAAATACTACTTCTAGAGAGACCATCCTTTGGTTCCTGTAGCTGTACACCACCGGTCAGGCTACGTAATGCAGACTGACTGGGCATACAGAGTACTTCGCTACTTAATTGGTCACAAAAATGCTGTTTATAAAGTGCAAATTTTTGGTTGCAATTTTTACTGAACAAGAAAAACAAGGGCTGTCTCGTTGGTTTAATTAAGCTGAGTGCTCTCTAGCAAAATTAAAGGGTTTCTTCACGCGTCATGACAGGTGATTTGAAGTGGTCATGGTGCCTGGAGACTGTATGTGCAGCATACTATTTTGAATCGTTGCACATACAGAGTTTAGCACCTCTACTGCCAGAGGTGTAACTCTACCTTAAGCAATGTCACTGGGGAGTCATCAGCCAGCCGAGTTCTAGGATGGCTAATATCAATTCTGTGCATATTTCTATGCACAGATGTGAATTTATTGACTGAGAGAGGTCAGCTGATACTCAGAGCCAATGAATGGAGATGTCCTTGCAGCTCTGCAGAAGCTGGACGTGCATCATCACAAGAGGAATTACCCAACAGGCTGTAGAGGTTATGACTCTTGGAGTAACCATTCAAAGAAAAAAGTTAATTTAACCAAATTGGAATGCAACCATACGGTCCAAAATTATCTTGAATTAAATATGAAATTGCGGAGACAATAGTTAAATGATTTTGAGTAAACATCCAAAAATGCATTTTGTAATTCAATGCAGCATTTATACTCAAGACTTAAATTCAGAGTGAGTTAAATTATTGACACATCATAGTGTTAGGAATACAAATATGCATCCCTAAAGTTATAATGCTCTAGTCACCGTTTAGGTGGACGGGCCTGTGCTGCAGGGTTAAAAAATTGATTTTACATTCCTTTTCTCCCTTGCAATGCTGGCCTCCTTGGTGAAGTCCACTTCTTTGGCTGAGATCATCGGGATTCATGATCTCAGCCAATCCAATGCTTTCCCATTGGTTTTTAAACTTTCCCATTGGAGAGCATTGGGGGGGCTAGTGTGCATGTGCGGCAAAACGCCACACTGCGCCAATCAGATGGTCTTTCAGAAACTATCCAACAGAAATAGTGGAGTTTAAATTTACTAACTTGCAGAAGCACCTCTAGTGGAGGTCAATATGAGGCAGATTACCCTGCAAAAAAAAACATACAATTCCTGCAGAATGGCAATGTTTTCAGCTGGAGGGTTAAAAAGGAGAGAGCTTGGCACCCAGACTTCTTCATTGAGATGAAGTGATCTGGGTGCCAAAAGAGTTCTTTTAAGTCCACAGTATTATTTGATATGTCTTGGTTATTTTTTTTTTTTAAATACATTTTGTAAATGGTTAGCCCTGAAACATTAGTGAGGGATCTATAAGTGCACAAGCAGAAAATTCAGTAAATAATTCATCAAAGAGCTATATTTTAGCATTTCTGTTTCCTAAACTGGAGATTAAATGATTCAAAATGACACAGTCTAATCAGTAAATCCTTCAGATTGAAGCTGCTCCAGCGAACATTCTGTATAACAATATCGGCCTCTCCAGTGATGCTGAGGTTAAGTTTCAGCATATTATAGGAATGAAAAAAGTCGGATAAAAAAGGAGCTCTCCAGCTGTGAAAGCCGTTTTATGAAAATATGCCAAATCTAAATCCTTTAGTTCTGATTAAAACCCTTCTGTAGAGAATAATTCCAATTTAGACATTTTAATGCACTTTAACAAAATGAAGGGTAAATGAATGAGAATGAAGGGGGAGATCACAATCACTGATAAAATGTTAATTGGGAAGATAAGTGGCAGAAAACCTTTAGTGAAGCATGGACACCCTATGGCATTATGATAGGTATAAAGACATTAAATCAAAAGGTCTTGTATTCCGTTTGTATGTTTTGTTTTTAGTATTTTACAGGATTTTACAGTATTTTAAATCCGAGCAATGCTTTGACATTTGTCTGGCAAAGAAAAGGTTAATTCTCTCTTTCTCTTATCTTCATGTAGGTATGCACATATTAATATGCTGATAGCAGTTAGCTTTAATTAACTTCTTTTGATTATTTTACAATTATATGAGTGGGACCACTTGAATCTTACCGTAACATTTAAGAGCGATCCTACGCGTCCAAACTTAGACGTAGACAATAAACACTTTCAAGTAATACTTAATCAAGGATGAGCTAGGATAAAAACCAAGTAAGCAATTATCCACTTCTCTGTATTGGACGAAAATACTATTCTAATATTTTTTTTTCATATCTGCAAGCCTCCTTATGTCAGACAGAAGACAGACATTTTCAGATAATTTAAACAGTAGATGCATATCATGCATTTAATTTTGCTCTGAAACCCTGAAGAGAACACTCCAAGCACCACCACCACTACAGATCACTGGTGCATGGTCTCCCCCCCCACCCCCCAAGTAAGATAAGCCAAACCATTTTTTAAATCGTTTGACATTTACCTGGGGCCACACTCGCAACCTCCACTGGGGACACTGGTGAGCTGGAAGTCCCTAAGCAGGAACTTATGTTAACTCTTCCAAGTGATGCACTGCTTCAAGCAACATCTCCAAACCCTCTGTACAGGATTGCTGGGACTGTTCCTTTCTGGGTCTCATACCCAGATATACTGTGACGTCACATGGCTTGTCATAGAGAATCATTGCATGCAATGATTCCCTATGACAAGAGAATCCATGGTGGATCGAGGTGGGCACTGCATATGCGCTGCGCCTATGGTCTCCAATGCTCTCTATGAGGAGCACTGAATTGAGTCATCATCCAGGATGGCGGTATGTAAGGAGGAGTAGAGGAATGGATAAAAGTTGAGTAAATTAATTTTGTTAATTTTTTTTAAATGTGCACACGGTGGGGCCCTACAGATTTTGTGATCATAACTCTATAGTTATCAATTGTCTATTACACTATTACACCGATTTAGAGCAGTGTTTTGGATTGCATGCTTGTTTGAAAAGTACCCTTGCCATCTTTTGTTCTGTACGTCTAGAGATATTTTAATCACTTTACACTTGCTTATATATTTCTTTTTTATTTCTGTAACACTTTTAAAGCAGCAGTCTCACATACCGGGCAAAGACCCCCAAGGCGAAATGTTCAGTTGTATGATGGGGTCTAGGGGGGGTTAGCAGCTAAAGATATATAGTTATCTATTGTATCTACCACCATATTTCTTCAGCTCCTGGGAGCTTTGTCAGAAGATCAGGAATACTAAAATTCATGCAATGGAAACTGTGATAAGTATGATCCATCAAAATTATTTTTAATTGTCCTTATATTTATGACTACAATGTGTGGAATCAGTCAAATATTACAAGCATAGTGCATATTGTCAGTATGATGCATTATAATAAAACTAAACATCATTATGCAATGCATAAACAGTATAACGAGATCTTCTAAATGCTAGAGTAATGAGAAACCAGATATTAAGGGGTTTATTCACTTAACAGTAACCGACAAGGGATTCCGTCAAGATTCGCACATCACATCTCACTATGAATAATTCTCTCAGTGAGTTAAATAATTGCATCATGTTATAATACAAAAACACCATCATTTATATGGCCAGTCTGTTATTCTTTTTGTCATCAGTTATAACGCAAAATATTTATATAAAAAAAAAAGATTAGATTTACTATCTTTTTTCATTCATTCATTCAGATCAATAGATTTTAACTGCTTCCTTATAAACTCTGCAGGGTGAATTTCATTCTGCCTTTCAAAATTCGCATATTTTAATCTAATTTCAGATTCCACCCAGCAGAAATGCCAGTTTCTCTGCCAGGGCTCTGTTTAGTCCTACTGCACAAAGCAGAGAAACTGTAAATCACAGCTCACAGCTAGAGTACATGAGTTCCACCACAGTACATGAGCTTCTAGGGATCCAAAACATTGGCTACAATTTAGCACCCAGGAAAGACGAGGAAGACATACATGCTTGTGCAAACTGCAGGATATTTTGGAGTCTGTAATAACAGATTGCAATGCCTTGTATTATTTATATGTCAGGTTTTAGCCAACCAATCGTAGCTACTATATGTAGATAGTATAATTATATACAGACTTAATATTACCATCTTAATTACACTTTGGGGAAGATGCATCCCAAAAAATAAAATCAGGTTTCTAATTAATTAAAATTCTGGTTCTTGCTTTCAAATCTCTACATAATGCTGCTCCCACCTATCTATCCTCCCTAATACACAAGTATGTCCCATCTAGGTCCTTACGATCTGCTGAAGACTTACGTCTATCTTCTGTCCGTACTCCCACCTCTGATGCTCGCCTTCAAGACTTCTCCAGGGCTGCACCGTTCCTATGGAACTCACTTCCCTCGTCCGTTAGAAGCTCACCCAGTCTCCACTCCTTCAAAAAATCATTAAAAACCCACGTCTTCATAAAAGTGTATCAATTAAACTGTTAATAGCTCCCGACTGATTCCACTTTTGCAACTGTCATTAGTCTAATACTATCCTTACCTTTTGTGTCACTTTACCCCACTCACTCTAGCATGTAAGCTCATTGAGCAGGGCCCTCAACCCCTCTGTCCCTGTGTGTCCAACTTGTCTGGTTACAACTACATGTCTGTTCGTCCACCCATTGTAAAGCGCTGCGGAATTTGTTGAAGCTATATAAATAATAATAATAATAATGAAATACCCATAAACAAGGTATTTATATTTTTTCCACAATTACATTATTACTACTCTTTTACTAATAATTGAGACCATGTTAAATGATAAGTAATACTCTATAATTTGGATTCCAATATTGTTGAATGGGTAAGGCAGTGGCTGAGTGACAGGCAACAGAGGGTTGTAGTCAATGGAGTATATTCAAAGCATGGGCTTGTCACCAGTGGGGTACCTCAGGGATCTGTACTTGGACCCATTCTCTTTAATATTTTTATTAGTGATATTGCAGAAGGTCTTGATGGTAAGGTGTGTCTTTTTGCGGATAATACTAAGATATGTAACAGGGTTGATGTTCCAGGAGGGATAAGCCAAATGGCTAATGATTTAGGTAAACTAGAAAAATGGTCAGAGTTGTGGCAACTGACATTTAATGTGGATAAGTGCAAGATAATGCATCTTGGACGTAAAAACCCAAGGGCACAGTACAGAATATTTGATAGAGTCCTAACCTCAACATCTGAGGAAAGGGATTTAGGGGTGATTATTTCTGATGACTTAAAGGTAGGCAGACAATGTAATAGAGCAGCAGGAAATGCTAGCAGAATGCTTGGTTGTATAGGGAGAGGTATTAGCAGTAGAAAGAGGGAAGTGCTCATGCCATTGTACAGAACACTGGTGAGACCTCACTTGGAGTACTGTACACAGTACTGGAGACCCTATCTTCAGAAGGATATTGATACCTTAGAGAGAGTTCAAAGAAGGGCTACTAAACTGGTTCATGGATTGCAGGATAAAACTTACCAGGAAAGGTTAAGGGATCTTAACATGTATAGCTTGGAGGAAAGACGAGACAGGGGGGATATGATAGAAACATTTAATACATAAAGGGAATCAACACAGTAAGGGAGGAGACTATATTTAAAAGAAGAAAAACTACCACAACAAGAGGACATAGTCTTAAATTAGAGGGACAAAGGTTTAAAAATAATATCAGGAAGTATTACTTTACTGAGAGGGTAGTGGATGCATGGAATAGCCTTCCAGCTGAAGCGGTAGAGGTTAACACAGTAAAGGAGTTTAAGCATGCGTGGGATAGGCATAAGGCTATCCTAACTATAAGATAAGGCCAGGGACTAATGAAAGTATTTAGAAAACTGGGCAGACTAGATGGGCCGAATGGTTCTTATCTGCCGTCACATTCTATGTTTCTATGTTTCTATAATTTCTATATATTTTGTTTCACCACCCATCATTTCTAATGATGTGAGCTTCAAATAAATGATTTCAAATAAATGTAAAACGTATGTAAATATATAAAATTTACATTTTAGAATATCTTACCTTACTTGGCACTCTGGATATGAACTTGTTGTTCTGTCTTCAGTTACCATTCTAACTATTTATTTTGGGTTTTAAATAAAAATTGTATTTCTTTTGTTATATATACATTATTTTAAGAAGATAAGATGTTCTTGCCTAATTGCATGGATTCCCATATCCTAATTACAGTTTGACTATAATGCCAAAGTAGTCCAACAATTAAAGTAGACAATTAAAGTTTAATAATACTATGCAATATATAATATATTATAGTAGTCTACTGGCTCAGTGGCGTAACTACTAGGGGGCGATGGTGCGGCTCCCCCGGGTTCAAACATGGGGAAACTGCCGGCAAAATACCATAGCTTACATCCTTGCTATCTAGTGCCATAGACAGTTTTTGGCACAAAAATAGTAGTGAGGAGCCGAACTGAAGGGCAGCAAATTTCTCTTGATTGTCTTTCTCCCTCTATTTGCAGAATTGCTGAAAGTTTACTTCCTCATTTAAAGGCATCTTACTTTTGACATAGTTGCTGTAATACACAAAATACTTACTTTAGCAGAGCCTGATGATGGTAGATAAAACCCGCTGTTGCAGTTAACCTTAAATATGATCTTTTGTGTGTGTTAAGTAGTTTTTTTTTTAACAGCAATTTAATTTTAGTTTACTATGGCAACTCACCCGTGGCACAGACAGGGGCACAGTGATTTTCATGGCCAATAACTCTATTGATAATCAATACTAATATTAATACTCATATTGTTCATTCATTAAATAAATTGTATCCAAATAATATAGTCTTTACATGTGTAGAATTAGTCTTTCAACCAGAGGGACATGGTGGATGTTGTTCTGCCCCTGTACTGGCTTAATGGTTTTCACTGTGCTTTTTCTATGTATCTTATTCTGAAGATTAGATTGTATGGAAATTACCCAGGAAACGTCCTGGCCCAATAGATGGATAGATATATTTGGCATGTTCTATTTAACAAGGAATATGGTATAGCTCAACTATTAATAGATCAAAACCGACTTTTAACAACCGACTAAATTAATGCATTTGTTGCTTACTCTGATGGTGATAATAGTTCATTACAAAGTTTAATTTACATTTTTAATAGCACTTGTTAATTAGAAGAAAGGAAACACTAACAGAGAAAATTACAATTGACTTTCCTGGGTTAAAGCATTTATTTTCCCTTTATTTAAGGTCAAACAATCTTGCAGAAGATCATTTGGATAATTATTATTTTTATTTGTTGCATCAGCAATTGAAATGACTTGGTCACAGCCTGAATCTGCATTTTCAAACCCTCATCTATCTTGCTTTCTTTGGGAAAGGGAATATTTAACAGCTAGGCTTCCAATGTGATGGGCAAATCATTGTCACTTGTGAGATTTTTCCTCAATCAAACAGCTAACAAAACGTTCGCTATTGGTTGTGCTATATACATTTGTTTTTGTTTTTTTAACACTCATGTTCCTTTTTTTTATTTTTTATTTTTATTTACATGCCCTGTAGCTCTTTACTTACATCTGCTATAAAAGCATTTAGTGGGGCGGCGTCACAAGGACCCGTTACTTCCAGTGAAGTGACTGTCCCACTTTAATTAATAAGATCAGGTCCTATGAGATCTTTTCTGTGAACAATTTATTGATTTTGTCTAGCAATATGACTAGTCTTCATGCTTTGGAGCATTCACCACATACTTCTTGACAGAGCTAACAGCTTTCTGAGATAACATCTTTACTTATCACAAAAAGTGCTTACATGCTTAACTGATTAAAGTGACACTCTAGGCACTATATCCATTTCATCGCATTGAATTGAGGTGCATAGAGTCCCCAGGTTCTCCCTCCATTCAGTGTCAAATAATTTTTGAGCAGCTGAACACTAAATAAGGGTCCCTGGCCACCCACAACCCGAGACCTACTGGAGATATACCTAAGCAGAGCAATGGGCATTGTGATAGGCTGAAAGTATTTAGCTGGTGACCTCAACCAATCACAGCCACCCATTGCTGCTCATGCTAATGCTTCCTCATTAGCTCAAAGAACACAAAGTGGAGGGGTGGTTGAAAACGCTAATTTAGCTTAAAAAAACAGTTTAACATTGAATGGAAGGACAGCTGCAGGAAACCTGAGACACTATATCACTGATGTGTGGCCATTAGAATGCCCCCCCCCCCCCTTTTTTTATTTTGTGGACCCCATCCCTTGCCACAGGTTGGGACAGAGAGGTTCACAGATTTGCGTTTAATCAGAGGTCAATTTATTTAATGTAAAGTCCCCCACCGAAGCTCACTCGGTCCTCACCTCTGTTATTTTAAAAGCCCCATTCCCACGGGATTGGGCATTTCTTGCTACTGACCAGCAATGGCTGCCTAGTCGCTAATATTAAACATTTAGTAGATATGTAGTTAGGTAGGTAAAAAATAAACTCCCTAATAATAATTTGAAGATCATACTGACACCCGTAGGCTTTTTAAAATATTTTTTTTATTTTTTTTATTTTTTTATTATTTAATTTGGCAGATGGCTAGCAAGCTCTGTCCAGCCCACACAATATTATTATTATTATTATTGCCATTTATATAGCACCAACAGATTCTGTAGCGCTTTACAATATTATGAGAGGGGGGATTTAACTATAAATAGGACAATTACAAGAAAACTTACAGGAACTATAGGTTGAAGAGGACCCTGCTCAAACGAGCTTAAAGTCTATCGGAGGTGGGGTATGAAACACATTAGGACAGGAAATAACAATCAAATAAGGTGGGAGTGAGGCAGAGCTGGAGGAGAGAGTAAAGTGCTGCCCTTTAGGAGAGAGCAAAAGACAGGTATGTGAGGTAGAGGTTACTCTGGGAGGCAATAAGCTTTCCTAAAGAGATGGGTTTTAAGGCCCTTCTTAAACAATTGAAGACTAGGGGAGAGTCTGATGGCGGTACGCAAGCTATTCCATTGGAAGGGGGGGCCGCCCACGAGAAGTAATGCAAGCGTGAGTTGGCCGCACAAGTGCGAGCAGCGGACAGGAGAAGGTCACGGGCAGAGCGGAGAGATGTATGGGTTAGCACTTTGATTTGACTCCTATAGGGTACAGGAAGCCAATGTAAGGACTGACAGAGGGGTGAGGTGTGAGAGATCCGACTAGAGAGGAAAATCAGTCTGGCGGCAGCATTCATTACAGACTGTAGTGGAGCAATACGGCTCTTGGGAAGACCAATTAGGAGAGTGTTACAATAATCCATTTGGGAAATTATTTGAGCATGGACAAGCTCCTTGGTAGCATCTTGTGTAAGAAAGGGGTGGATACGGGCTATGTTTTTAAGATGGAATTTACAGGATTTGGCAACATACTGGATGTGAGACTCAAAGGTGAGGCCAGAATCAAGTATGACGCCAAGACAGCGTGCTTGCAAGGACGGACTTATGTGGATACCACTAACTTGAAGGGAAAGCGAAAGAGGAAGATCAGTATTAGCAGGAGGAAAGACAAGGAGCTCAGTTTTAAAGAGATTGAGATTCAGAAAGCGGGAGGACATCCAGTCAGAGATGGAAGAAAGGCAAGCTGTGACACGTTGCAGGAAGGCAGGGGAGAGGTCTGGGGAGAAGAGATATATCTGGGTGTCATCAGCGTACAGGTGGTAGTGGAATCCAAATTAGGTAATAAGTTTGCCAAGAGAGGCAGTATAAAGAGAAAATAGAAGGGGACCAAGGACAGAGCTTTGGGGTCTCCAACCGAGACAGAATGAGGGGAGGAGGTATCATTAGAAAAGAAGACACTGAATGAGCATTGGGAGAGATAAGAGGAAAACCACGAGAAGACAAAGGCAGCAGAGAGGTCAAAAAGAATTAGTGTGTACTAGTGGCCTTTGGATTGAGCTGCGATTAGGTCATTAGTAACTTTGATAAGAGCAGTCTCAGTAGAGTGGAGATGGCAGAAGCCAGATTGAAGAGTGTCAAGGAGAGAGTTGGAATTGAGGAAGTGAGACATACGGGTAAAGACAAGTCTTTCCAAAAGCTTTGAGGAAAAATGGAGCTGGGATATGGGACGATAGTTAGAGGGGGAGGATGGGTCAAGAGATGTTTTTTTCAGGATAGGTACTACAGTGGCATGTTTAAGGTCAGCAGGGACAATGCAAGAAGAGAGAGCAGTTGAAGGTGTGTGTTAAGGAAGGCATAAGACAGGGGGGAGAGATCTTATAAGGTGGGATGGGACAGGGTCGACCGCGCAAGTGGTGGGGCAAGAGGAAAGGAGAAGAGCAGCCACCTCTTGTTCAGTAGCTGGGGAGAAAATCTAAAGGGTAGGAAAGGCATGATCTACCTGTGGTTGAGAAAGAGAACGGTAAGGTGGGGAGAATTCTTTCCTTAGATGTTCAATCTTGTTGGTAAAGTAGCATGCAAAGCTATTGGCTGTAAGGTTAGTTTGGGGGATGGCCACAGTAGAGCAAAGAAGAGAATTAAAGATGTCAAAGAGATTGCGGGAGCATGAAAAGTATGACTGTTTGGCGAGGGCAAGGGCTGCGCTGTATGAATACAATATGAATTTATAATGGAGATAGTCTGCTTGGGTGCGAGACTTCCTCCAGGAGCATTCAGCACAACAGGAGCATCTTTGCAGATAGTGTGTTGATTTAGTATGCCTTGGTTGGGGGGTGTGTCCTCCTTGAGGTGCATGTTTGGAGTGGGGATGCAGCGTTCAAGGTGAGGGTTGTGTTATATGTTGAGATGGCCAATGAGGGACAGGAGAGGGAAGGGATGGATTGTAGTTGTGAATAAATATAACCTGACAGCTGCTGGAGGTCAATAGAATTAAGGCTCCTCCTGAGTTGAGGGGGGTTAGGCTGAGGTTGTTGGGTGAGGAGGTACTTGAGAGCAAACGATAAGAGGTGGTGATCAGAGAGAGGAAATGGACTGTTGCAGATATTGGATACTGTACATGCATAAGAGAACATGAGGTTGAGGATATTGCCAGCTAAATGGGTGGGAGAATCAGCCCATTGTGATAGCCCTAGGGAGGAAGTAATTGAAAGTAGTTTAGATGCTGCTGAGGTCAAAGGTTGGTTAATGGGAATATTGAAGTACCCGAGAATTAGGGATGGAATATTAGAAGAGAGGAAGTAGAGTAGTCAGGCAGCAAAGTGGTCAAGGAAGAGGAGAGGGGAACCAGGGGGGCAATAAATAATGGTAATGTTAGCAGAGAAGGGTTTGAAAAGGCAAATCGAATTAATTTCAAATGATGGGAAAGAGAGGGAAGGGTGGATAGAGGTTTGAAGAAGCAGTGAGGTGAGAGGAAAAACCCTACACCACCACCTTTACATTTAGAGTGTCTTGGATGGTGGGTAAGTTGAAGATCACCAGAGGATAAAGATGCAGGGGTAGGAGTGTCAGAGGGGAAGAGACATGAAAAGGTCGTGGAGAGCAGTGGATTTTGTAATATTGCAAACAAAGCATGCATTCCAGTGGGCAGTATAGAAGGAGGATTTAGAGGAAGAGTAACATGAGATGGGTATGAGGTTGGTGTGTTTCCTTGAGTTAGTACGTTCTGGGTTTGCTGAGATGGGACACATAATTAACTTTTGCATTACCCAGTTTTTTTGTTTTTTTTTGTTTTACTATTTGCATGTTGGCTGCTCGCACTGCCAGCAGATTCACTATTTGGATTTTTAAAATCAACTGTCCAGGTTCATTCAAAGCCTACAATGCAAAATCCGGACATTGTTAAATAGTCAATATGTTTTGCCCCTTTTGTATGGAGCTATTTGGAGTTTAGTGAATAAAGTTATCTGTAAATTGAGGGCATATTGTAAATCATTTTGTACAACTACCATACTGTATGAAAACAGCTACTGAGGTCCAATGATAGCTATATATATTTATTTTAAATAGCATTCATTTTAAAAATGTCAATTTACAAAAGAAGCAGGAGGCCATAAAACAATGTCATAATTCTAGAACTAGGTAGTTGGCTGACAGGCAGCATTTATTAGGCTCAATATCAATTTACTAAATTAATTTTTGTGGCTCTTTTTTATTTGCAGGATTTCCTGGCTTAATAGGCAATTAAATGCTCACTTTACTTTTAACAAGTAGAATTATTTACAGAAACAGTTGATGATTAGCAACTGTGAAGGTCTAAATTAATAAGGGTCAATGCCGAGCACAGTGTACCTGCAAGGTTCAGGAGAAACTCCTTTCCAGAACACATTATTTACTCAGAAAATGAATCACAGGACATGCTTATCATTTTATATTGCGTTAGTTATTTTTAGAATGTTTAACTTTGCACTTTGTTTTGTATTACAATTTTAAACCACAATGCAAGTCTCATGTAGAGTGTATTATTACAATGTAAAATTGAATATTAAGAATTGCAGAACCAAATATGCCTGTGCTGACATACACATTGTTTTAAAGTAATTACATTTTATACTATTGTTAAACCTGCTATATAATCATCAATTATAATTTTGTGAGTCTTGTACAGTGGAAAACTCCTTTTCAATTATCTTATTAAAGGATGTTGTAACGGATCACCTGGCACCTCGACTGGGTACCTCCGTTGAAGGATGCTCCTAGCGTTTCCTGAGGACTTCAAGCACTGCAGCAGACACCATAACCACCGTAGACTCCTCCAGAGATCAAAACAGGAACAAGTGTTTACCAGAGCTTAGCAGTGATTCAGCAAGGGAGTATAACAAGCATAGCGATCCCTTGTAGCAGATTACATTTTTAATTCATAACCCAAGTCAGTAGATTGAATAAAATGTACCAAATCACAAAATACAGTAAATGGGAATCTATAACATAATGGAAGATAAAATAATACAACATGACCTGCATTAAAGAAGAAAGCATGCATTCGACATAGCTCTGTTAGAAAGCCTATTGGTTGCAGTACCTGTTACGTCCTTTAGGACGATGGTTTCAAATGATGGATTGGGACTTTTACCAATTGAAAACTGCTAAAGATTACCAAATACCATGATAAGGTATTTGGAGTGTGAACGTAAGTTGAGCTTACTTGAAGAAAGGGATTTTTGATGATTATTTTCATCAAATTTGAGAAATTTGAGGTTGGAGAAAACAAAAGGTTCTGGTGTTATAGAAGTGAATTTCCAAATCTAGACCAAAGTAGATGAATTCGAAATATTCTTAAAGTGAAATCTGTTTTCAGTTTGGCTATTTGGGCCTTAAATTCACTTTGATTTCCTTGCAATTTTCACATTAATGAATGACCCCGTCAGAAAACAGGTCTGTTAGGAGCTTCCTATGTGTAATAAATCCCAAACAAACTATGTCAGTAGAAATTTCAGAGGACACGAAGCAGCCATGTTTGAATTAATTATACTTGTGCTACACTGTTGCACATATATTGTAAGTGTACTTAAGCGTAAATTGAAACTTCTATGCATGTAAATAAATCCACAAAAAAAAAACTAAATTCAGTGCACAATGACAGATGTGAGTTTTGTAAACAATTCTAAATTCCAATTACAAAAAGGACCTTGTACTCTGTGTGAATTTATTTGCAGGATCTCCATATTTACTGACTCCATAACCTTGCAAGGATTTCAAGTGTCAAATATATGTCTCCAACTGAGCATGTTTTCGTATTTACAAACAGCCTCTCTGACCATTTCAGCTGGTTGCTCATAATTCACCACGTCTTCGAGCGTTGTTATAGATGAAAAGCCAAAGACTGTTTGATTTGCTATTTATCTTCGGCTAATGTATTTTCCTGAGGGTCACTCTTCACATATTGCAAGCGACAAATATTTACGGGACCCAAAAAAAAAAAAAAAAAACATGATAGAGGCTCAAAGCTTAACAGCATGAAACAAATTCTGACATAAAGTAAAAAAAAAATAGACACCCTGTCCAATTATCATGTGAAATGTCGTTGAAAGAGGAAATGTGTATGGACTGTACAGAATGTTTGGAACATAGATCATTAGTTATGTCAGTCAATGAAATTACCTATGACATTGTAAAAGAACAGACACAAATGCAATAATACAAACTAATAGAAGCTTTAAGTACAGCAGGCTAACTCTATTCTCTAAGCTGAGGCAGGAAACTGTGCGACGACTTGACAACTCTGGAACTTGACAAGAACTGGTCATAAAACTAATTATTTGCCCAAGATGCACGGAGACCTCGCTAATTACTGAGTTGGATGATACAGATATAGACCACAGATTACTCTTCTAATATGGTTATCAGCTGCCTATTACTGATAAGGCCTATAAAGTCCAAAGCAATCTTCTGAATGTTGTACCTGTCATGCAGAGGAAACATGTCTGCTATTTTGGTGCAGGAATGTCCCTTCGGGCGGGATCTGTCTGATATGTTAATGATATGAGTTATATTCTTGATAGGTGTTAGAATTCTTGTGAGACATCCTGAGTTAGAACTATAACCGAAGGGCAAGAGCTTAAATGTTTATCATTTCTCTAGTGTCCCTGACACTTTGTTACAGACTGAGTAAACAATGATTGGAAAATGTAGGCTAAAATCACCTGGTTGGAAATATTTACGATTTTAGGGATAAAGTTTGGCATGTGTCATTTGTGAACTCAAAGAAGCTCACAGCTTAGTGAACATAGTCCAAGTACCCTTTTTCCCTCGATTAACTACTAGTACCTCTTTCAAGTCTGCTAACACTCTTCCTACACGCTTAGAGAATTTGTTGCTTTTGATTATGTCACAGATTTCCATAGCACTATAACTCATAATAATATTTATTAATTTGCAACATGTGTGATAATTAATTGGTCTACGCAGTCTGAGCACATACAGTGCATGATAGCATTTTCTCCAGACTGGCAACTTATAAAGCACATTGTTGTTACTGTGTGTATCGAAGTGGTTATAAAACCGTGTATGTTATATGTGTGGCTCTAATAGATCATCTTAATTGCTCAAGCCGGGACCCCAATATAAAATTAACAACTAAAAATTTCAACTTTCAGAAAGAGATATGGAGACTTCAGAAAATACATTTAACAGTCTTCACCTGAGCCACTTAGATGTCAGTTGACAGTTTGTTAACAGGGTGTGTAGGTCATGTAGTTATACTTTGTGCTATGGTGGCGAATGTTGGATGTGGTGTATACATAGTGTAATTATACATTGTGTTGTGGTGGTGTAGGTAGGATTTTGTCTGTAGATCATTTAGTTGTAGACTTGTTCACTGTAGAAAAATATGACCATATTGATTTGCTAACAAAAAAAACAACGGTTTGGTTAAACCCAATTCCATCCATGTTTTTCAGTTCTGATGAATTCCCCATGCAATTGTTTCAGGAACAATAATTTGGGCAAACCAAATTGACATAAAAATGTGTACTGCAAAAAAAAAAAAAAATATAATATATATATATATATATATATTTTTTTTTTTAAATCAGTTTCCCCTGCACTTATTTTTAGGCAAAACACTATTGAAATAGCTTAATCATTACTCGTTTTCTTGTTTGGCCATATGGCAATTCGGAAACTGTAACACAAAACTGAAACACAAAATTGAATGCACAAGTCTAATACTTGTGTTATGGTGGTGTACATAGGATGTGGTATGTAGGATGGGTTATGGTGGTGTAGGCAGTAATTGGTGTGTAGGTGGTATAGTTATAAATTGAGTTATGGTGGTGTAGGCAGTAATTGGTGTGTAGGTAGTATAGTTATAAATTGTGTTATGTTGATGTGGGTAGGATCTGGGGGTTCACTTTGTAGTGATTGTAAACCTTCCTTGTAGATCTGTTTTGTAAATCCAAAAGCTTAGTACTTTTAACCTCTTCATGCTTACACTTATTCTACTGTCTAGTTTTTAGGGGATTAGGTACTACTGTGCCATTATAATTTCCCAATCCTAGCTTGTAGGATCACTATAGGGTCAGGAACACAAACATTTATTCCTGACCCTATACTGTAAAAACCACAATCTAGCCCCCCTGGGCCCCTCATGCCTCCCTAAATATAGCAAAATCTTACTATATTCAAGCCTGAAGCTGTAACTCTGCATGCTGTTTGCCTCAGAAAAACAAGCAGTCTGCTGACATCATAAGAAGTCGTAGCCTGATCAAATCACAATGCTTCTCCATAGGATTGGCTGAGACTGACAAAGAGGCAGATCAGGGGTAGAGCCAGCATGATTCAAACACAGCTGGCCAATCAGCATCTCCTTGTAGAGATGAATTGAATCAATGAATCTCTATGAGGAAAGTTCAGTGTCTGCATGCAGAGGGAGGAGACACTGAATGTTTGGATGCATTTTAGGCAGCCATGACCCAGGAAGGATCTCTAACAGCCATCTGAGGAGTGGCCAGTGAAGTTAGGCTGTAATGTAAACACTGCATTTTCTCTGACAGTGTTTACAGCAACAAGCCTGAAGGTAATGATTCTACTCACCAGAACAAATTCAATAAGCTGTAATTGTTCTGGTGACTATAGTGTCCCTTTAAATATAAACAATTTTTTCGGTTACTTTACTTGCTTCCCTTATTACGTAAAACATTTTTCATCCCAGGAGGGGCAGCATAAATTCATAGATGGGTACTTGTGCAAACAATTTATATATCTGAGAGAGATGCTGGCTGAATTATTTTGAGGTGTGGGTTTAAATACTACTTGTTAGCTCTTTGTGTGGATGCCATTGCTTGCCTTATAAATTTGTCTATTTGACATTGCTGGCACATACACTTTTAAACAGAAATGCGTTTTCAGCTAAATAATGTGGGCATCTGTCAGCAAATATCTCTAGCTGGAAGTATTTAAGAGGCTGAGCTGACAATGCAGCTATTCCCAGACTTAGCGTTGAACTCAGCATTATCAGATCAGTCCGTGGATCTTGGCAACTTTAGCTGTCGAGCCCAGCACAGCTGCAGCCAGGTTTACTTTGGTGAAAATCCAAGCTGATAATTGATTAATTGACTTCAATCCAACAATTACAGTATCAAATCTGAACTATCCCATGAGATACCAACTCTGACTGTATGAGAGGAAAACTGAAGAAATCCAAAGGTTTAGTGAGAACAAACTCTACTATTGTATTGGAAGTGTATCCAGGTGTCTGAATTATTAACAGCATTTGTTTTGTTGCACACGTACATAATAACATGGTAAGCTAGTTTTAAAAAAAAATACTGAAGTCTATTGAGTGTAATCTTTATGCACATCCGTCTATGCAGTTGATATATTTAACACAGTGGTGCCCAAAAGGTTCCATGATTCTTTGTCATTCTAAAGGCATTCTAAAGGCATGCAAAGCATCATGGAAGTTGTAGTTCTACACTATCTGGGGTCCACCTTTTGTGCACCACTGGTTAAAAGGAACCCTCCAAGCACCCTAAACAATACAGTCCACGATAGAGGTAATAGTGCTAGGCTCAGGATAATTTTTCAAACCAGTTTAGTCCCACGGAGTGTTCATTTCCAGATTCTACTTGCAGGATAATCCGGTTAGCTCCACTGAGCTTAGAAAGGCTCTGCAGGTTTGTGGCTGGTAGTGGTCCTCTCTCTGACCATTGCAGCTCATAGAAAACCTAACTTCTCCTGCAAACAAAATAGCTTGTCAGACATAAACATTCAATTCAGCTTCCAATTCACTATAATTCCCTGTGCAGTGAATAAGCCCCAAAGGTGAAATAATTGTATGATTGGCTGATAGAATAAATTACGAAACTGGAATAGTATTTTCTCAGTTCTCTATTGACTTTATTAAGTTGACTTGTTGTGTTGATTAGAGCCAGTGTCTAATCCATAGCAGTGTGTCTATATGATTGGGGACTGGGTAAATAAACAGCAATATGTCAATGTATGAACAATTTTTACATAAAATAGAATGCTTAAGAGTTGAAAGAGCGTGTGCGTGTGTGTGTGCGTGCGTGCGTGCATGTGTGCGTGTGTCTGTTATTTGCATAATTTAATGTTTGCTTGTTCTTTTTTTTTAATAAGGAAGCCTGCACTTCCTATTGATTTTATCCTTGTTTGGATTTTTATGGTCAGTGACAATGATCTCAATCCTAGCTCAACAGAAATATTTGGAATTCCGCACTGATTCCAACTAAGTATTTTTTTTTACTTTCGCTGCTTTATTTTGCTAAAATATGGGACATCTTGCAGATATAAAATTCATAACACAGAGATCCTATAGCTGTAACATGTATCCCTGAAGTTGTCTCAGTATGACACTTCATACAAAATCCATTTATATTCAACATCAGTTACCCTTTAAACAGTAGCTAGTGCCTTGCCATTTTATGTTATCTTTACCTTTAATACAGATATGGGGAATAGTAAAACATCAGATAACGCATAAAAGATACAGAATTCCTTATCTCCCCATCCCCCGTCATATCTTGGTGCTGTTCACCTGCCTACACTTCATATTATACTTTTATATGATAAGCCTGAAGCCACAGTGAAAGGGAAAACTATGTATAAATAGGGGCATAAATTCTCGCGATGAAAATATAATTTTGCCACTTTATAAATCGCTGGTAAGACCACACCTTGAATATGCTGTGCAATGGGCACCTGTTCTAAAGAAAGATATCATGGCACTAGAAAAAGTGCAGAGACGAGCTACAAAATTGATAAAAGGAATGGAGCATTTTAGTTATGAAGAAAGGTTAAAAAATTTAAATCTCTTTAGTTTGGAAAAACGGCGCCTGAGAGGGGATATGATAACATTATACAAATATATTCGGGGCCAGTACAAACCATTATCTGGAAATCTATTCATAAACAGGGCTATACATAGGACACGAGGTCACACATTTAGGCTTAAAGAAAGGAGATTTCATCTAAGGCAAAGAAAAGTTTTTTTTACAGTAAGCGCAATAAGGATATGGAATTCTTTGCCTGAAGAGGTGGTTTTGTCAGAGTCTATACAGATGTTTAACCTGCAATTGGATACATGCTTGCAAAACCATAACATACAGGGATATAATTTCTAATTAGTGGGGTAATAGCTGCTTGATCCAAGGAGACATCTGACTGCTATTTTGGGGTCAAGAAGGAATTTTTTCCTAGTTTGTTGCAAAATTGGAAGCGCTTCAGACTGGGTTTTTTGCCTTCTTTTGGATCAACAGCAAAAGCATATGTGAGGAAGGCTGAACTTGATGGACGCAAGTCTCTTTTCAGCTATGTAACTATGTAACTATGTAACTATTGTTTGTACCAAACGGTAATGACAATCTCCTGTCATTCACAGAAAGTTCAGAATCTAAGACAACCTTTCAGAAACTTACTCAAGTACTTTTCTGAATTCCTATATTATGTTTTTTTAGAACTTAATGTACTAGCAGTCAATTGAATAGAGGCATTCAAACACCGGTCCTTTGTCTGTTAACAAACTGTGAATCCCGTAATCCTTTGCATGATAAAACATGCATGCATTCATGAAAGCAGGCCTCACAACCGCCCCGATTTGGGTTCTGCCCCTCCACCCCAACTTAGTTGCGCTTTTTAAAAAAGTGCTCGCTGTAGGGTCAACCTTTACATGATTGGCAAGCAGCATGCCATACATTCACGCTAGGCTGACCTGCCAGTAAATCAGGTGAAGCAGACCCCTTTTATGCAGATTCACCCCTTTGGGCAGAGCCAGTGACATGATTACATCACTGTCCTGCCCCATTTACTTCCCTCCCACCGATGTCCCACATCTCGGGAAATTGGAGGTGGTTGGTATGTTGGTATGTTGGTATGAGAGAGACTCTCAAAGGATCACATGATTTGCAGTTTGCTAACAGCTGGATTTTAGTAATTCAATGATCCTGCTGCAAAAGATAAGTTAATTGATTTTCAGTACCTCACCTAAACATAAGGTCACAGAAAAAAAGAACCTTTGGTAATAGGAGGATGTGACGGATGGCCTGATCCCTCTGATTTGTTTGGCGCAAGCTGCGATTTTTGTGACTGCTTTCCATGTACATAGGTATCTCTGTATTACAGACATTTCTGTATGGCGTACCTGTATTATACATAGAGCAGTGTGTGTGTCTGTAAATGCAGCTGTGGGTCAACAGAAGGAGGAGGACAGCCACTCTCTATGCAGGCATAAAGTATAGTTAGGTGTGATTTGTATTTTGGGAGTTAATCAAGTGAAATGCTGTACTGTGAGAGACCACCTGCTGCGGGAGCCAGCAAATTTACGTTACCAACTACAGCAAACAGCTAAGTTGATGTAACCAGAGATTGCTCTAAAGGGACAGTGGGTCCAATCAAGATAACCATTCGTTGTCAGAGTGGGATTGCACATGGGAGGGGGGGCGGGGGGGACTAGTGTAAGTAATCACTTTGTAGCCGGTTCTTTCCTCTGTATTCTATTTGCCCTGTCCTGTATTCCCATTTGTGAAAGTGTTTATGCCATTCCTTCTGTACGCTGTGATCTATGTAAGCTGGATCTTTATACAATAAACAGATGCTGAGTTCTTTAGAGTTGCCAAGAAGTAGCTGGTTGGTCTCTTCATTGAAGTCTCACAGGATATTGCTATTCATTGTCCTCTATAGAGTCATTACTAATAGGAGTATTGCCAGAAGACAAAATAGATAGAATAACATATAGTAACCAGACATTAGTGCAGTACATCTTGTATATGCTACCGTGAGTCCTAGCATTTAGTGGTACAGGTTATGTAAAAAGAAACCCACGCATGATAGCGTGGTAGCCAAATTGTAAGCAATAACTGACTTGAACAATTTTTCTAGTTTGCTAATTTGGCCTTAAGTGGCTTTATGTCCACACCTATAAAAACACAAAGGTAATGCTGGAAAGGTCCAACAGGCAGCTCTTCCTGCCCCCAAACAGCGACTGGTGCCCAGCGGTTCCTGGTTGTGTTTGCTGCTGTCGTATTCTAAAGCTTGTGTTTTCTTTGGCACATGTGATAAAAGATAATACCAACATACAATTAAAAACAAAAATATTGGGAAAAAAAAATATGAATAGTAAATGTTAAATCATTACTTTAAAATCCCATGAGAAGTTATGTGAAACGATGAATTATTCTACCCACTGCAGATTATGTCAATTCACTGAATGGAATGCAAACCTATAGGAAAATGCCTTTTTCATTTAATAAAACTCTCAGGTAATCTTATGTTTTCATTTTTAGGGTATAATCTAGGGTTCAGTTTCCTCCGAAGCAGTCCGTTGTTTGAAAACAATGAGAGGTAATAAAAAAAAAGGTGCATGTTTTCTTTCAAAATTACAGTACTGGTTACAGTATGTGATATACTTTTTAAAAAATAGCTATTGCATTTACATCTATTCACGTGGCTTCTGTGATCTAGAGTGCTGCTTCCAATAACCTCATTAATCAAATTAAACATTGTTATCGTGACCTTTGTAATGTTACATACCGCAATATTAAATATTGACTGATAACGGTAGCTTGTGTAGTAATCGGTAAAAATCAGCCCCTGTGCCTTTTTGATTGCAATTAACTTTTAAAGGTGTTGTTGTGAGTGATAATAATGCTCACGGCAAAAATTGCCAGGATTTATAGTTAATCTGTTCTACTGCACCAAACTATACTTTAATATAAATGATTTTAAAGGTATAGGAACAGTTTTAGTCTTACAGATTATGAACTTTGCGAAGTAACAAGTATCTGCAAAAAGGAACACCTCCACTACTTTGAGGAACTGTCATAAAAACAGACACACGTCCACATACCTATCTATCTATCTATCTATCTAACTATCTAACTATCTATCCATTCATTTGTAGTATTAAAAGAAAACAATGAAACATACTGTTTATGTAACTGTTTTATTACAAATAACGTATTATTAAAGGGACACTAGTCACAATATAACTTTAGCTTAATTAAGAAGTTTTGTGTATAGCTTATGCCCCTGCAGTCACATTGCTCAATTGTCTGCCATTTAGGAGTTATATCACTTTGTTTATACACAGCCTTCTAAACACTTCCTGTAAAGAGTCATCTAATGTTTATATTTGCTTTATTGCAAATTTTGTTTAATGCATAATTTATTATATCCTGCTCTGTTAATAGCTTGCTAGATTCTACAGGAACCTCATGTATGTAATTAGAGTTTAATTTACAGAGCAGAAGATACAAACTTTTAAAGTAAGTTCCATCTGATTGAAAATGAAACCTTTTTTTTCATGCAGGTTGTGTCAGTCACAGCCAGGGGAGGTGTGGCTAGGGCTGCATAAACAGAAATAACGTGATTTAACTTTTAAATGGCAAAGAATTGAGTAGTGAGACTGCAGGGGCATGATCTATACACTAAAACGGTTTAATTAAGCTAAACTTGTTTTGGTGACAATAGTGTCCCTTTGAAGCCATGAATTAAGGACTCCTGTCTGTTGGAATAATCACCTTTGCGATCTAAATATTGGTAATATCAAATCTATTCAAGCTTAAAAGACATGTCTATAAATCTTTTAAAAAAAGCATTTCCCCAAATAATTCATTTACTTGAGTAATGGTGGCAAGCAGAACTTATAAACTAGATTTGTATCATTCTGTTTGTCTGCTGTATGCTGTAATTCATCATAGTGATTCTGAATTTAGTCAAAATTAGAACATTCAGAACTGTTTCATATTTTTGTGAAATCTCAGCCATATTAGGCTTGAATGGTTCTAAGGTTTTATGTACTATATCAAGGCTACGCAATCTTTTAGAAACACTGTGCCTATTTTTTTTAAATTGAGGTGTGCATGTTGTCATATTCTGCTTGTGTTATTTATACTGCAGTTGCTTTGTATCATTGTATTTGTGCTTATATGAGCTATTATATTGTATATGTTCATGGGTAGTTTGTGGTATCGTGTATGATACCTGTGAATGTGGTCTGTGTATAGGGCTGCTTGTGGAATTGTGTGTGTGGATGGAAATGTCACATTGTGTATTTGGTAGTGTGTGTATCTGTAGGGCAGTTTAGGGTATTGCATGTGAGAGGCTGCATGTGGGGATGTGTGCATGTATGTGGATTGTTAGTGGTGATACATTTGTGCAGATTGTGTTTTGTGTTTGTGTGTGGGCTGTTCATATTATTTGTATGCGGGGAGGGTTATTATGCATTTCTGTGTATATCTAGCAGGGTAAGTGGCTTCCCTGGGTTCCAGTGAGGACCAGGAGCTGCAACAGCCGCTGCGGGCTGCTCTACTCCAGTGTGGATTCCCATTTACAAGTGCTGGAAGGAAGTGATCTGAGCTCACTTCCTCTACGTGCTGCAATGCATAAATTGAAGACTGTCCTTCACCACCTTTTTGTATTAGCAGACATCTGAAGTTTCACTGGGACTCCTGATAGGCCAGAGCCTGTTTGGCTCTAGCAGCCTTGAGTGCCGTGCAAAGACACCTGTACTATATAATATATAGTACATATGCTGACCCCTGTACTATATAATATATGACAAGAAATACCAGACATAAAGAAGTTAGTTTATATCAGATCTCTATATTTAAATGTTGGTGTTTGAAGGTGACACCAGTCAGTTGTGTATGGGTATCCCAAATTGAATTTATCAACCACTGGTTTAGACCTATATCTGCACTGCCTGACCATCCCTTGATCCTCTGCTGTGCCACTCAGAGGAGAAACAGTCAATGTGATAAGAGAGCCACCTATAAACACACAGTGTGGACTACAATAAACGGAATGCAAACTCACCTTTAAATGTGAACAGAGATATACATACACAGAAACCAGTAGGGATAAAGACCATGCCTATATTTCTTTTGAGATTTTAGCTTTTTGATTGACTATAAATACTACAGATTAAATTATATGTTATGTAAAAAGCACATTAGTTGTCATCTATTTCTGACCCCTGTGTCTCTTTCCCAATATTTTTTTATCTCACGGTTTCATATTTTCTTCATCTATTTTTCATGTTCCCACTTTTTACCAGTATTTTCCCAAAAAGTCTTTTTTTTTTTTAACAAATGTCCACAAATTGCTGCACTTACTTCTACTATTTTTCTGTCCACTTGCTTCTGCATTTTCTACGGTTTCTTATTATCTCTCTTAATTGGTTTTCATTCATCTGACATCTTTTTCATTTTCTTTGACTTAGTCATTTGCACACACTCTCTAGCTCAGCCTCATCCCCCAACTACCACTTCCACCACCTTCTCTTTATATCCATTAGTTCACATTTAACCCCACATATTTATTTTACGTGTCCTCTGCTATCAGTTTTCAAAGCCTTTACCTTTCCTGTCAAAGTCCACCTACACTTTTTTCCATCTGCTCTATCTCCACCTACATCACCTTTGATGTACCTTACCTACACCACCTCTGCCCTCCCCCACCCGCACAGCTTTTATTGCTTCCTACAATTGTACCCTGATATCTCCTTTCTCTCTCACTTATGTACTTTGCTCTTTGTCTCAACTCCCCTTATATCCTATGTTACCTGATTTTACTAATCTAGTGCCAATTCTCTCCCTCCTTTTTGTATGCCATGGTGTGCGAGCAAAAGGGAGTGTACTAGTGATGCAAAAAAAGATGGACCTGCAAAAGATTAAGAATATCAGTCTGGTGTAAATGCACACTACACTGATTATCAATGACATTGACGGTCCCCGTTAAGGGTAGACCAATCAGAGAGCACTGTTACAATGTTCTTTGCATGGTCCTAATGCCCTTAGCATTGCTGGAAGACATCCAATGATGCACTCGACCAAGGCTTTCTGGGGACTATTCATAAAAGTGTGATGCCGAGGAATAAACCCGGGATGGCAGGACAAGACCCTGAAATCAGTACTGTACCACCAGATTCGAGACAGTTGAGATGCCTGCTTTTGAGCAATCACCTGATCACCCCCTCCAACTGTCTGCTGCTCTTCTCTTCTCACCAACCTTTGTGCCTTATTCTTTCCCTGTTCTTTTAAACATGTTCCTGTTGTGTTGATCCCTGTCCACCTGTGCTTTCATGGCTCTTACTTCCTCTCTCACAGTCCCTCATTACTACAAGGAGTGGATGGCCAGCCAATGGAGATATTTTAATCTTCCTATCGGTCCATAGTTAATCTTCCAGCACTCCAGGTTTAATTGGCATTACTGTAGGTTTGTGTGTGTGGCATTATGTCTGTATGCAAAGGTGTACCTAAAATATAAATGTATTGACAATTGTTTCACACACAATGTAAGCCTGTGGCATCAATATTCAAAGGCAGAATAAATGCATTGCTTTTTAATTTAGAGTGTTATTATTTACTTTATATCACAATATCTTCAACAGGTAAAATATAATGAACAAAATAACAGCATGCAAGTATACTAGACAGAATGTGAAAGAAATCTGTGCATTATACATCTTTTTTTTGGCACCTCTACTGCTTGAAATACATATTCCGAACTTGGCAAGGTAGAGATAAATCAAATTGAAAATCTAATCTATGGAAATTGTTTCTATTGTCTAGCTCTCATCGATGCAACAGATTGCACTGGTCTGTGCTAGTAAATTCAGTTGCTTGCCTCAGTTTGAAATATGCTGCAAAGACTAGAATTGGCTTACTCGTTATTTTAATACATTATAAAATAACATTAAAAGAATAAATAAAAAACTAAGATTCTCAAACAAACAAACAAGATTCTCACATTTTAAACTAATTTACTGATAATTCCGTAGATATGTAGAATTTACAATGAGCTGTTATTAAAAAACTACATCTAAAAAATGCTATTCATTTCTTAAGCAAACTCTCCTCCTCCGAAGTCTACCTCAACTGACGAGTTACGCTCCCTCCTTCACTAGCATCACTGATAAAGATTTCTCAACATACTTATTTTTTCTTATCAAGCAACCTCATCCCATCACCCTCCCATCCACCCACTTCAACACCTCCTTCCATTCATTCTTCTATACTTATCTTTAATGTATAGTTGCTCCACTTCCAACTGTTTTTGTGTTTTATTCACAATGACAATTAATATTTTTCTGCTCAAAAAAACACGTCTTGATATTTCCCTGCCTACTAGTTCCTGATGCATCTCTCAAGTTTTTGGAGACATAGTTGTGCATAAGAAAACGATGTTCCTTCAGCCACTTTCAGTATCTTTCCTCAATACTCTATTTAGCTTCCATCCACCTACTCAACAGTAACATCACCTGTCTCTCTTTATAACTGCCTTACCCAAGGGTAGCATGCACAATCTTCCATCTTTATTTTCCTTCTCAACTCTGCTGACATCGATGCAGTGGATCCTTTTATAATTTTTCAAACTTGGCCGACCATCGTATCAGTGATAAAGCCCTTTCCTGGCTCTCATCCTACATTTTCCAGTTTATTTCAGTTTACCACAAGGCTTAATTCTTGCCCCCCTTGTCTTCCCTTTCTATACAGGCTGCTGTATGCTGCATCTTATGGCTTTGTTACTCATTTCTTTGCAGATGACATCCAAACACTCTTTTCTTCTCCAGATCTCCCTCGCCTTTCTGAGTTCACCGTCTGACTATCCTCATATTTCCTGAAAATAAACCCAGCTAAGACAACCGTGATCTTTTCCAGTTGTTTGTTTCATCTATTTTATGCTTCAAATCTAATACCAAGTCCAAATGTCCAAAGCCAAAATATCCTAATGCAACTGAAATACACAAAGACATATGATTTGAAATACACTATGGAAATGATCGAATGTAAAGTCAAGAAACGGAAAGAGAATAATTAAGGGAGAAAAAGGACAAACAGAAAATAATTGATGGAAGTACATTCAACGTGGAGGCAAGCCAACATTTCCCATGTATAGTAATTTTTTTGTTAAGTTAATTTCCCTAAGTATTCATAAGGGAGAATAGAAAAAACGATTTTAATTCAGGCAGGAAGCCAGGCGACACAGCACCACAAACTCTTTTTATTAAAATTGAATGCACCATCAGTAATGCATGACTATCTACCAAATGACCCTTATGTTATCAAAGATTTTCAGGGATGCTTGATTCCCCTCGACTCATTGGCAAAAAACATATTCAGTAAACGAGGCTCAGATATATTTGAGCTTCACACGGTATTGATTCATTTTACTTTTGCATCGTATTATAATAGAATGGGAAACTGCTTTGGGAGAACAATGGCTATAAAGAGTGATCCTGTCCAAAGATTTGGGTATTAGCTGGTAAATCCAGATACACTTGGTTTAACAGCTATGCAAGAGCGCTTGTAAACACTAAACCAAGTGTTGGCACCAAGGTGAAGCAAAAACACAGTACATGATTTAAATGGAAAGTAGAAATCGAATCTTTATGAAATATTGGTTGTGTTGGAATTTCACTAAAATGTTATCCCAGTCAAAAGATTTACTGAGACAAATTAGGGGCTACTTTGTCTCAGTATTTCTCCTACACTTGACAAAAAGGCAAAGCTACCACTGTCCAGCTTATCGTTTACCTCATCCAGCATTAGTGATGGCTGTAGGGAAATTAAGCTCTTTCTGTGGAGGTGTCCGTGTTCTCAATGCTCAATGTTGTATCTCAATGCTGTACTCTTGTGTATGTGCAAGAGTACAGCATTGAAGTCGGCTGATGTCAGCTCCTGGCAGCTGAAGTGTCAAGAGCTGAAGACATGCAGTCAGAAGATGGTGCTGTAAAGTAAATCTCATCTTTTCCTGCCCCCTTCACCTTTCTTTGAAAACTATACAGACTGTGACAAACCGCCATCATATAAGCTAATTCTACACTGAAAGAAGCATTTACTTAAAGGGACACTATAGGCACCCAGGCCACTTCAGCTCAATGAAGTGGTCTGTGTGCAGTGTGCCTGTCCAACTTAGTCCTGCAATGTAAATCATTGCAATTTTTGAGAACCTGCAATGATTACATTGCAGGACTAAGACTGCCTCTAGTGGCTGTCAATCAGACAGCCACTAAAGGCACTTCCTGTTGGCTAGGCTACTATTGGTCACAAGCGTCAGTTAATTCCCCAAAGGAAAGGCGAAGGAGGAGGCAGAATGCCGACATCGATACTAGAATTGGGTGAGTACACAAAGGGTTTTTTAACCTCTTAATTATAAGAAGAATGTCGGTAGCATGTTGATGCACTGGCATTGAAATCAGTGTGTTGGCATCACTGATGAGGTGCACCTTGCTTTGATAAGTCAAAAGTGTAGGGGGTAAGAGGCAGAAAGCAATGAGAGTGTGAGCTACATTAGTGTATCACTGACAAATTTGATGTGATCAGAGTGGCAGGCCTGTAGATGAAGTGAGGATTGGATTAACATTCCCTAGAGCAATTAACTATTCAATTTATTTTATGATGAATGATACATGTGTTGCATAAGGAGTGAGAACGAGTCATGGTTCCCTAGATATTTGTAAACTATATTTAGGTTAGCTGAGTAATATGGTGATGCAGCTTCTAATACAATTCCAGGATAGCTATTATTATTTATACCCCAAGGCAAATTAGTTTTCTACCGACTTCTAAGCATGACTAACATTCTGCAATGACATATGGAAAATTAAAAAACTGAATCACAGTTTTTATAGTGGATCATTATATACTGGTTATTCAGTATATTCTTCCACAGATACAAAAACGGGAGACTCTTAGCTTGTACATATTTCATTCAAAACACTCTTATTAATACAATTACTATTAATAAATACTTGTAAAATAATATTTAATACATTCGGTATTTACAAAAACATCTCCTTTTTTAATGTTTTTTATATATTTTTTGTATTGGTACTTTTAGAGAAGGCAGCTATGTTATATCATTTATTTGAACTATCCGTGCAGTGGTGGAATTGACTAGCACTCTCCTTATTATATTAAATATAATTTCCCACAGTGTTGCTATTCTTACTATTGTAAAAAAAAAAAAAAAAAAAAAAAAAAAAAAAGATAAATTGTATACATCCTGTAAACAGGAATGGCTATTTCGTATATCAGTAACAGAAGAGAATGTTCAATTCGTCTAGATTAAATATGTTTAACAAAACACCTATATTTTTCTATATTTTCTAAAGTTGGTTTTTAAGTCAAGACAACTCAAGCGATGCCAAAAAGCTATTTAGGTAAAAGACATTACAATTATATGATATGTCCTCACCTAAAGCATTTAGGTGACTATTAAACTATAAATAGATAAAAGTGACATTACAGGCTTATTTTTACAAAGTGTGAGGTCACAATGCGTGTTTGTACTTGCACTGTCTATTCTATAACATCAATGTAATTTATTCAAGTACTCATCTTGCATCCTTTCCATCACTTTAAGCTATACATAGAAACAATCAATTGAATTATAGATGGTCATGTACATAATCTAGTAAATGCTTTAAAATACTTTTCCGTGTTGGAGCCAGTTACTGTTGACCAGGCCCGGATTTAACATAAGGCCACAGAGGCTATGACTTCAGGTTAGCAAGCAGGATAGGGGCGACACTTAGTCTGCTGTTGATCTAATTTACTGGCACCATGTCATTCAACGCATTCCCACGGCCGCCCACTATAATTAGCCCATATGACAGATGCACCACCTGTGGTGCATTGGCATGAGAAACCTCAGGTGCAGCAGTGATGGTGGCCAACTCCCAGTGCCCACTGCTGCATCCTCCCTGCACTGCGCTCTGTGTGTGTGATGAGGGGGGGAAGAGATGGGAACTGATATCACATACCCCACTCTCTCCTCCATGCAGAGCACTGTGAAGCAGCATGCAGACAGAGAGTACTGCCAGGTATGCTGAACAGGGAGTTGCTGGAGAGACACAAGGGGTGGGAGGAGAAGAGCAGATGGTATAGTGAAGCAGTGTCTATGAGTGTGTGTGTTTAAAGTGTTATTGTATTTGTGTGTGACTTTTTGGGTGTTTGTACACCTATGAGTGATGTATGACTGCGAGTGCATGTCTTTAAATGTGTGAGTCACTCTTTGTGTATCTCTGAATGTATACCTGTATGCATGTCTGTGTCACTTTAAATGTATGTGTGCATTTTCCTTGAGTGTGTATCTATGAGTCTGTATGAACCATTTAATTTTAATTAATATCTCCCTCCACAGCCTCTTTATCCCCACACAGCTGCTATCTCCCCCTCAACACACAAAAGTCCCTCTACCCCTACACACACACAGTCCCTATTCTCCCAAACACACACTACATCCTTTATTCCTTGCATATAGCTCGGATTAAACACACACAAGCAAAAACATCACCCCCTCCCACACACAAGCACACACATCATCCCCTCCCACACACAAGCACAAACATACCCCCCCACACACACACTACAACCCCAATTTCCTCCCAAACACAGACTACAGACACAATTTCCCTAAAACATACACTACAGCCCCTATCCCACAAAACACACACTAGAGCCTATATACACATACAGCACATATTTACATAAACACACACATACTACATTCTAAACAGCCCCATCCACACACACAACCTCCCTCTTATAAACGCAACACTGCAAGCAGCCTTCCCACTCATGCACAAGCAGCATCTCTCCACACACAACCCTGCAAGCAACATACCCAGAAACCAAAAACACCACAAGTAGCCTACCCTCACAAATGTAACACAACAAACAACTACCCGTGCACACATAGCCGCACAAACAGCATTCTCACTAACAACCACATACACACAATTTTATGTAAAGGGGATGCTTCGAGGAAACTGGCCTTGAGGCAGCAAGGAGGTAAAATCCAGCAGTGAAAAAAATATAAAAACAACAGATGAATAAAACATTACAAACAAATATAATGGCCAAAATGCCTCTAAATCCAAAATCCAATTTCACTGCTGCATTGTGGCGTCTTCAGTTGACATTTGTCCAGTCCTCTTGTGACTGGGTTTAAATCTTCCTCTGCAGATGTAACGTTGATGCTCCCTAAGGCATGCGTTGTCTTGGTGTGTCTTTACCACCTATGAATGGATGCTGCATTACATCTTCAAGGGGTGTGTTTTTTCTGATTTCTGGATTCCCTGACCTCGGCCTGACATCTGTTCGTTCTTGCATCATCAACTCTCATCTGTAAGATTTTTCAAGGGCTGCCCCATTCTTTTGGAATTTGCTTTCGCATGCCACCAGACTCTTCCCTATCCTCCAGTCCTTTAAGAAGTCACTGAAAACAAACTTCATTACGAGAGCTTAGCATCTTCCTGGGTGATGCTTCTCTCATTTCATTGCCCTCATCAGTCCCCACGCCTCCATAACCCAGCTCACTCTCTCTCCCGCCACTATTTGGTTTTTCCACTCACCCTTTTTTTACTAGCTTATTTCAACATAAGCATCTTATGCGTCAACCCCTACCCTCTCTGACATGCTGTAATTTCTCTTGCATGTCTTTAACCCTTCTTCATAGATTGTAAACTCATTTGAGCAGGGCCTTCTTCACGTCTTGTCTCTTTTATATTCTTTATGTAAATAACTTGTTGTCCAATATCCCTATGCTTTAATTGTAAAGTTCTGTGGAATATGTTGGCACTATATAAATGATAATAATAATAATAATAACTGAAGAATACAAAAGACCCCACGTCAGGCCTACAGGAGCGAGCAAAACTTAAGGAATGACCGTGAAAGAACCCTTTTAAAGGAAACTGAATGTTAAGTAACGCTCCTTAAGGGGTTAATGGCTGATCTGTTAAGAAGCAGCCAATCAACATTAACATAAAGACTCACAAGGAACTAAAAGTTTAATATAAATTAATAAACTTAAAACAATATATAGGCTACCTAGAACCTCATTGAAGAGAGCAGCATATTGTTGACACATCGTGTCATATCCATGACACAAGGTGGGGTGATTTAGTCACTGAAATGAAAAATAAACATTTGTTCTATATATCAGAGGTGACAAAAAGAAGGTTCCAAGCTGTCATAGAATAACTCTCACACTGTTTTGCTAACCTTCACACTATCAAAGCATAATTGGAGTTGCAGAGCTATAACAGCTAGGTTTCTTTTGGCCATTTCCATGCTATGGGTGGCTTTAGGAACAGAATCATTGGAATTGCTCGTCTTTATCCTCGGATCCTCTGTCTTTTTCAAAAAAACCTGTTCCATTACACAGCTACAGGGGAGATGGTGACAAAAAAAAAAGTGTGTGCGTTTACCCAATGCTGCCATGCTCTGCACCGGGTATGTAAGTGGGTGCTCTCCACTGCAAATAAAAGAGGGAGTTTGGCACTTGAAATGTGTACTTGGGATATAGGTGTGGGCTCAGTTATGGGCATTAGTCAGGGCCGGACTGGGAACTAAAATCAGCCCTGGAAAAAAATTCTATACCAGCCCAATAACGCGTCGCGACAGCATAGTGTGCTGATATAGAGGGTGAAAAAAAAACTTGAAATTGAAAACTCTTACTCCAACGAAGGAACGCATATAGGGCTTCAAAATAATCAAAAGAGCGCCTTTATTTTAAGCAGACGTACATTTGCATGTAATCAATGTTTCAGTACAACTACTTTGGCCTATTAAGGACATTTTAGTAATGGTACTGAAATGCTGAATGTCTGCAGTTGCACAACTAAAAAAATGAAGTGATCTGGTTAATTTTGAAGTTCTATGGGTGCGCTCTTCACTTTGAATATGTTATTGTGCATGAGTATGCAACTAGCAACAAGACAGGGCCAATACGTGCTCATTACACACACACACACACACACACACACACACACACACACACACACATATATATATATATATATATATATATATATATATATTAATGACATTTATGTGTGTATTATGCATATATAAATGTATATTACTATATGTGTAAATATTATAGGCATAATTATATGTTACTAATACTCACTTCAATATACATGCATATATATATATATATATATATGTGTGTGTATTACTGTCAGGATCACATAAATTTACGTCTATTACCTTTACCTCGTTTAGTGTATCTTGTCTCCAATTGTCTCCTTTTTTTTCTCTTACAGCGACCCTTGTGCATCTTTTACTTCATCCCAGTCCATGTGTGTTTCTTTTTACCCTTCTCCAGCCTCTGTATTTCTCTTTCCCCCAGCCCCTTTTGTGTTGTTCTTAGCCCCAGACACTTTGTCTCTTTCTCCCCTTCCAAATCTCATCTGTGTGTCTCTTTCTAACTCCAGACTCTGTGTGCCTCTTTCTCTTCTCCCAGACACTCTCTGTCTCTTTTTCCCCAGCCCAGCATTGCCACCCACAAATCTTGTGTCACTTTGTCCCCCTTCCCTACTGTATGTCTCTTTGTCACCCCAACAAACCTTCTGTGTGTCTCTCTTCCCCATCTCCTCCCTGTGTCTCTCTCTTACCCCTCTGTCTCTTTGTACCCCCATCCCCTGTGTCTCTCTATTACCCCATCTGTCTCTGTGTCCCCCTTCTCCTGTGTATCTCTATTACCCCTCTCTTTGTCCCCCCATCCCCTGTTTCTCTATTACCCCTCTGTCTATTTGTCCCCCCTTGCCCTATATCTCTCTATTACCCCTCTGTCTCTTTGTCCCCCTCTTTCTATTACCCCTCAGTCTCTGTGTCCCCCCCTCTCCCTGTGTTTCTATTATTCCTCTATTTGTCTCCCCCCCTTCCCCTCTATTTGCCTACCCCATCTCCTCTATTTGCCTCTCCCCTTCCCCTCTATTAGTCTCCCCCTTCCCCTCTATTTGCCCCTCTATTTGTCTCCCCCTTCCCCTCTATTTGTCTCCCCCTTCTCCTCTATTTGCCCCCCCTCCCCTCTATTTGCCCCCCTTCCCCTCTATTTGTCTCCCCCTTTCCCTCCATTTGTCTACCCCCCTTCCCCTCTATTTGCCTCTCCCCTTCCCCTCTATTTGTCTCCCCCTTCTCCTCTATTTACCCCCTTCCCCTCTATTTGCCCCCTTCCCCTCTATTTGTCTCCCCCTTGCCCTCTATTTGTCTACCCCCCTTCCCCTCTATTTCCCTCTCCCCTTCCCCTCTATTTGTCTCCCCCTTCTCCTCTATTTACCCCCTTCCCCTCTATTTGCCCCCCTTCCCCTCTATTTGTCTACCCCCTTCCCCTCTAGTTGCCTCTCCCCTTCCCCTCTATTTGTCTCCCCTTCTCCTCTATTTACCCCCTTCCCCTCTATTTGCCCCCCTTCCCCTCTATTTGCCCCCCTTCCCTTCTATTTGTCTCCCCCTTCCCCTCTATTTGTCTCCCCCTTCCCCTCTAATTTGCCCCCCTTCCCCTCTATTTGTCTCCCCTTCTCCTCTATTTGCCCCCCCTTCCCCTCTATTTGTCTTCCCCTTCTCCTCTATTTGCCCCCTTCCCCTCTATTTGTCTCCCCCTTCTCCTCTATTTCCCCCCCTTCCCCTCTATTTGTCTTCCCCTCTATTTGCTCCCCTTCCCCTCAATTTGCCCCCCTTCCCCTCTATTTGTCTACCCCCCTTCCCCTCTAGTTGCCTCTCCCCTTCCCCTCTATTTGTCTCCCCCCCTTCCCCTCTAGTTGCCTCCCCCCTTCCCCTCTATTTGTCTCCCCCTTCTCCTCTATTTACCCCCCTTCCCCTCTATTTGCCCCCCTTCCCCTCTATTTGTCCCCCATCCCTTCTATTTGTCTCCCCCTTCCCCTCTATTTGCCCCCCTTCCCCTCTATTTGTCTCCCCTTCTCCTGTGTATCTCTATTACCCCTCTCTTTGTCCCCCCATCCCCTGTTTCTCTATTACCCCTCTGTCTATTTGTCCCCCCTTGCCCTATATCTCTCTATTACCCCTCTGTCTCTTTGTCCCCCTCTTTCTATTACCCCTCAGTCTCTGTGTCCCCCCCTCTCCCCGTGTTTCTATTATTCCTCTATTTGTCTCCCCCCCTTCCCCTCTATTTGCCTACCCCATCTCCTCTATTTGCCTCTCCCCTTCCCCTCTATTAGTCTCCCCCTTCCCCTCTATTTGCCCCCCTTCCCCTCTATTTGTCTCCCCCTTCCCCTCTATTTGTCTCCCCCTTCTCCTCTATTTGCCCCCCCTCCCCTCTATTTGCCCCCCTTCCCCTCTATTTGTCTCCCCCTTCCCCTCCATTTGTCTACCCCCCTTCCCCTCTATTTGCCTCTCCCCTTCCCCTCTATTTGTCTCCCCCTTCTCCTCTATTTGCCCCCTTCCCCTCTATTTGTCTCCCCCTTGCCCTCTATTTGTCTTCCCCCCTTCCCCTCTATTTCCCTCTCCCCTTCCCCTCTATTTGTCTCCCCCTTCTCCTCTATTTACCCCCTTCCCCTCTATTTGCCCCCCTTCCCCTCTATTTGTCTACCCCCTTCCCCTCTAGTTGCCTCTCCCCTTCCCCTCTATTTGTCTCCCCCTTCCCCTCTATTTACCCCCCTTCCCCTCTATTTGCCCCCCTTCCCTTCTATTTGTCTCCCCCTTCCCCTCTATTTGTCTCCCCCTTCCCCTCTATTTGCCCCCCTTCCCCTCTATTTGTCTCCCCTTCTCCTCTATTTGCCCCCCCCTTCCCCTCTATTTGTCTTCCCCTTCTCCTCTATTTGCCCCCTTCCCCTCTATTTGTCTCCCCCTTCTCCTCTATTTCCCCCCCCTTCCCCTCTATTTGTCTTCCCCTCTATTTGCTCCCCTTCCCCTCAATTTGCCCCCCTTCCCCTCTATTTGTCTACCCCCTTCCCCTCTAGTTGCCTCTCCCCTTCCCCTCTATTTGTCTCCCCCCTTCCCCTCTAGTTGCCTCCCCCCTTCCCCTCTATTTGTCTCCCCCTTCTCCTCTATTTGCCCCCCTTCCCCTCTATTTGCCCCCCTTCCCCTCTATTTGTCCCCCTTCCCTTCTATTTGTCTCCCCCTTCCCCTCTATTTGCCCCCCTTCCCCTCTATTTGTCTCCCCTTCTCCTCTATTTGCCCCCCTTCCCCTCTATTTGTCTTCCCCTTCTCCTCTATTTGCCCCCTTCCCCTCTATTTGTCTCCCCCTTCCCCTCTATTTGTCTCCCCCTTCTCCTCTATTTGCCCCCCTTCCCCTCTATTTGCCCCCCTTCCCCTCTATTTGTCTCCCCCTTCCCCTCCATTTGTCTACCCCCTTCCCCTCCATTTGTCTACCCCCCTTCCCCTCTATTTGCCTCTCCCCTTCCCCTCTATTTGTCTCCCCCTTCTCCTCTATTTACCCCCCTTCCCCTCTATTTGCCCCCTTCCCCTCTATTTGTCTCCCCCTTGCCCTCTATTTGTCTACCCCCCTTCCCCTCTATTTCCCTCTCCCCTTCCCCTCTATTTGTCTCCCCCTTCTCCTCTATTTACCCCCCTTCCCCTCTATTTGCCCCCCTTCCCCTCTATTTGTCTACCCCCTTCCCCTCTAGTTGCCTCTCCCCTTCCCCTCTATTTGTCTCCCCCTTCTCCTCTATTTACCCCCCTTCCCCTCTATTTGCCCCCTTCCCCTCTATTTGCCCCCCTTCCCTTCTATTTGTCTCCCCCTTCCCCTCTATTTGTCTCCCCCTTCCCCTCTATTTGCCCCCCTTCCCCTCTATTTGTCTCCCCTTCTCCTCTATTTGCCCCCCTTCCCCTCTATTTGTCTTCCCCTCTATTTGCTCCCCTTCCCCTCAATTTGCCCCCCTTCCCCTCTATTTGTCTACCCCCCTTCCCCTCTAGTTGCCTCTCCCCTTCCCCTCTATTTGTCTCCCCCTTCTCCTCTATTTGCCCCCCTTCCCCTCTATTTGCCCCCTTCCCCTCTATTTGCCCCCTTCCCCTTCTATTTGTCTCCCCCTTCCCCTCTATTTGCCCCCCTTCCCCTCTATTTGTCTCCCCTTCTCCTCTATTTGCCCCCCTTCCCCTCTATTTGTCTTCCCCTTCTCCTCTATTTGCCCCCTTCCCCTCTATTTGTCTCCCCCTTCTCCTCTATTTGCCCCCCCGCCCCTCTATTTGTCTTCCCCTCTATTTGCTCCCCCTTCCCCTCTATTTGTCTCCCCCTTCTCCTCTATTTGCCCCCCTTCCCCTCTATTTGCCCCCCCTTCCCCTTCTGTGTGCCTGCTTAACTTGTCACAGGAGGACTGAGGGAGGGGGCAGAGCTAACAACCATGCTCCCTCACGGTTCCCATAATTCCCAGCTCAGCCACATCATAGAGTAGTGATTACTCTATGATGTGGCTGAGCTGGGAATTATGGGAACCGCGAGGGAGCTTGGTCATTAGCTCCGCCCCCTCCCTCAGTCCTCCTGTGCTGACAGCTATGATGCTGTCAGTATCAGTGAGTGTGCCGCCGGATCGCTTAGGCGGCCGCCCAGCACACTCACTGATACTGACAGCAGGTACAGCTGTCAGCACAGGAGATGGGGCCGCCGGCTGCAAGGTAAGTATAAACCCTCAGAGTGTGCCACCGGACCGGCCACCCGGCGGCACCGACAATGCGGCCGGCGGCCGCAATATTATTAAAATATAGGGAGCAGGGCTCCCTCTCTCCCTCCAGCCCCCCAGGTGCCGCGGCCCACCGGGAAATTTCCCGGTATCCCGGTGGGCCAGTCCGGCCCTGGCATTAGTGAATCGCTTGCCGGAGAAATAGGGTTAGTAGGCAAGGCAAGTTTCCAGTAGTAGGGTGAGTTTCTAAGGGATGGTGGAAATTTGCTTTGTTGGGTTAATTTTAAGGGGGAATGTGGGGATGGATAATTTGTAATGAGTTAATTAACAGTAGAATGGAGAGAAGGAATAGGGCGATGAGGGGTAAGGAGTGGGGAGAAGGTCACTGGGTGTAAGTTGAATTGAAATATATTTAAATTGAAAATCTGGGGAAAATCTGGGGTTTATGGTGGGAGTTTAGAGATGAATGCATAGTTTTGAGATATTAACTTCCTTAGCTTTTTCCCTGCTATCAGCTTCACCAATGTGTACTCATACACTCCTCCATGTGCAGGGTATATATTAGTGCCACTAAACACCTAGCTAAGAAATGTGTGAGGCTTTCAACAATCAAGAAATAAAAAATAAAAAAACAGTTGGCAAAACATGCAACTATGTTCTCAAACCAGCCGCAAGGTCCATCACATGTACTGAAATTGTTTTCCCCTTGACCTGACATTTATTATCAGTTAGCATCTGGAACTTTAAACTAGAACATGCAGTTCCTTTAAATCCATCATAGTGACAATATATACAATGTTTATCCATCAAGCTGTCAAATGTTTTAATCTTTGACCACATAGGTTTCAGTTACATTAGTTGTATTATTTTGACTCTTGCAGCATACAGTTTGCTCCTATATTTTAAAATGCATGTAACGTGAGGGATTTCAGGCACTTTACAAGTCACTTTAAACATTTGAAAATTAGTACGCAAGCAGGGGAGGGCTGGCAGCCTCAGGCCTGGGGGGCAAATCCAGTCAAGTGGCCCATTGCACCCTGAATCAGCTCACCATCCATGGCCACCTTTTCTGGTTTTATAACGGATATTGATGTTATGCTAATCAGTAGCTCTTTGCCATACCCGCTCCTTCGCGGCTCCGACTTTCAATTTTGTTAGAGCGCAGGCTGAGAATCTCTGAGCCTGTGCTCTGATTCACTAACTGAGCACCGGAACCACAAGAGAGAGGATATGATCTGACTGCACCTACTGCTGGTGCGCACCAATGGACCACCAGGGAATCGTTTAAATTAAATATGCTGGTGTCCAAAACTTGTGAGCTGTGTTGGCCTCTGTTGTTATTGCGCCCTACATGACCCCACAGCTTGCATACCTCAAAAGCTGGCCCTGCTGACAGACACACTGGCACTCACTCTCAATAACATACACACACAAACCCTGACAAACACTCACTGACAGGCAGACACATACACACACACACACTGACAGGCAGACACACACACACATTCACTGACAGACACTTACTTGACAGATACACTTGCTGACACACACACACACTGACAGACACCAGTGCCATCTTAACAACATTATGGGCCCCCCGGGCAAAGCAGTGCACTGGGGCCCTGCCTACACAACTTACAGGAATAAAAATGTAAATTATAGATACAACGAAGATTATATTTAGGAGTACCTCCAACAAATGCAATGCATACATTCAATACATACACACAGACTGCTGAATGCAGTCACACACCAACTGCTGAATGCATACACACGACGACTGATGAATACACGCATACAGGCTGACGAATAGACACACACACACACAGACTGCTGAGTACACATAGAGACTGCTGAATACATACACTGTCCGCTGAATACAAACATACACACAGACGGCTGAATACATACACAGACGGCTGAACACACACACAGACTGCTGAATACACACACACTGCAGTGAGGGGTGCAGTGTATGTGTTTGTGTGTACGGGAGCGGTGTGTGTGTGGTGCTGTGTGTGTGTGGAATGCTATGTGAGTGTGGAGTGCTATGTGAGTGGGGTGCTGCGTGTGTGTGTGGAGTGCTATGTGAGTGGGGTGATGCGTGTGTGTGGAGTGCTATATGTGTGTTGGGTGCTGTGTGTGTGTTTGAGGGGTGCAGGTAGCAAATGATTTTTTTTTTTAATACTACTATACGTTAAATAAAATCTATATGTCCCCCCCACCCTTCTTCTTACCTTTGGTGAAAGAGGCTGGGATACAGCCAGCCCTGGTGGTCCAGTTGTGAATTCTGTACAGCCTGCAGCTTGTCTGGCTGCAGGCTGTCTCCTGTCCTCCTGCGCGCAGAATGCTGTGTGGAGCATTGCAATGGGAATGCGCTGCAACGCTCCACACAGCCTGCTTGCGGGAGGAACGATCTGCCTTACAGGTCGACCTCTCCTGCAGCCCTGGGTCCTAGGCAGCTACCTCTCTCCCCGATTGAATTGAGATCTCCCTTACCGGCACAAGGCCAGAAAACAAGGCCACCTCTCCGTTGGCCGGCAGGGGAGATCAAAGGATCTCCCCTGTCGGCCGGGTATGCTGGGCAGCGCGGTAGGGCCCAATGCGGAAAGACGGCCCTGACAGACACACACACACACTTCCAGACACACACACACACACTTCCAGACACACACACACACACTTCCACACACACACACACACACACAGTTCCTGACACACACACACTTCCAGACACACACACACACACTTCCTGCACACACACACTTCCAGACACACACACGCTTCCAGACACACACACGCTTCCAGACACACACACACACACTTCCAGACACACACACACACTTCCAGACACACACACACACTTCCAGACATACACACACTTCCACACACACACACACACACACACACTTCCAGACACACACACACTTCCAGACACACACACACACTTCCACACACACACTTCCTGACACACACACACACTTCCAGACACACACACACACACACACACACTTCCAGACACACACACACACACACACACACACACTTACTTTCAGACACACACTCACAAATTTATTTTATTTCTTGTTGCTCCTACCTTTAGGAGTCATCTGGGTCCTTTCCCTGGGGTCCAGTGACTTCCTCCATGATATTCCTGCTCCTCTCTGCTCCCTCGCGCAGTTTAGTGATGCGGGGCCGGAATGACGTCATATTCCGGCTCCCGGCATCACCAGAGAGGGCGCGCGAGGGAGCAGGAAGATCATCAGCAGAGCTCCCTCGCCGCCGCATGCCTCCTTCCTCAGTGAACACCGGCCGGTATATTGCTGCAGAGTAGGCACCTGCCATCTGGGACAAGCAGGTGCCTACTCTGCCTTGCTACTGGGGCACCGTAAGTGGCCAGCTGGCCACCTGCTGGGCTCTCTGTGACAGGCTAACAGCCTGCTCCGCGCGGCACCCCTTCCTCCTGGCGCCCAGGACCGGCCCTGCAGTGGCCATTTTTATAATTATTTAGGGAGGCCTGGGGGGCAATTGCCTCCCTGCCCCCCGGCCCAGCCCGCCCCTGTACGCAAGTCATGTATTTTGGCAATTTTAACTGAACCCATGTTTCAATTCTTGGTATAACTGTTCTCCTTAAAGTGGAACTGTCCAGGATTTTTTATTTTTTTGCTTATAAAGGGACACTATAGTCACCTGAACAACTTCAGCTTAATGAGGTTGTTCAGGTGAGAACTATAGCTCCCTGCAGCCTTTCTCATGTAAACACTGTATTTTCTCAGAACATACAGTTTTTACATTGAAAGGAACAGCTCCAGCAGCAGTCACTCAGAGTGAACCGGAGGGACTTTAGAGTTGATGGAGGCATAATATGGATAAGGGCACCTACAAACACATGTGGTGGCGTTGCCCAAGGGTGGTTGCATTCTTGGAACGGGTACGTGATCTAGCTTCTCAAATGCTTTGTAAATGCTCGATCTGAACCCCTGAGTCTTCCTGCTTTCTAAGTCCATTGACGACTGGACAATAACAGAAAAGTTACTCTTAGGTAAAATTACATTAGCAGCAAGGTGTGCCCTAGCTCAAACCTAGCTCCAACCTGATACACCATCATTAGACGTAGTAGTATTGAAGATTAAAGACAATTATATTATAGACAAACTTACTGCCAAAGTCCAGGGGTCCTTGAAGACCTTTTCTAAGGTCTGGACCCCTTGGGAGACCTTCTCAGGGAATTAATAGAAATAAGTATCAATCTTTATGGGTCATTTATCTACTTTTCCCAGAAGTATGACAAGCCACAGCCTCACATAGTGATTGTAGGGCCCAGCGTTGGCAGCGGTAGCCTTCCTGGTGTATCCCCTTGCCTCTTTGTGGTGACCGGATTATCTTATCCCTCTTCTATATTCTCCCTATTCTTTATCTTTTCTAAATTCACTTATACCTACATTTCTACTTCTTTCTTACTATTATTACTGACATTTATAAAGCGCCAACAGTGCTCCAATATATGGAGATGTAGTGAGGAGTAACAAAAAGTAACAAAAAGTTAAAAATCCTTGGAGAGCAGGTTTTTTCAGTGTTGATAAATTTTGTGTGACAACTGTCGTTGATACGTCAAGTTACATTTACAACTATACTACACTTACAGTGCTTCTACGTTGATATATAAGGAAACTGTACATTTACCTAGTTAATGTGAGCCATAGATGAGTGAGGAACAGTCTCTTTTGATGCCAAACATCTTTCACATTTGTCCTATAACTATGATTTTTGTTGCAATGTCTAGGACATATTATCATTTATTATTACATATAGGACACTTTATTTATGTCCGGTTATTTTACTACATTGTTATGCGCGGTTGCCACCTTTTTTCTGTATAATCTCCTGTCTAAGAAAAAAATATATACATTTATTTCTTGAATGTCCTTCCATGAGTGTTTGTAGATTCTTCAATCAAAAGTGTGTTAAATATATTTTTGAGAATTACAGAAATAACATATTCATATTTAGGTACATTAATATCAAAAATATATATAGAATCTACAGAGCAAAAATATACTAAGCATACATATAGAAGTATTGTTTACAACACACAACAAGCTTGTGTATGTTGCACTCACAAGGTATAAATGAGTAGGAGACATATCACCTAATAGCTGTATCCAATATTCTAATTTTTTTCATTCAACTCTTGTAAAATAAAAAAAATAATACAACCACTTTGTGCATATCTTCCAAATACCAATATTTAATAAAGAATTGCACAATATCACAAAATCTTAATAAAATGGTGCATATCACCACCATGCAAATTGAACATTGGGATCCAGGCTCCTGCAATCTCCAGATGACCAGTTGACCAGCCTATACAGTCACTCCAAGTGAGATACGTTAAGCAAATATTAAAATAACAACTTATAAAAATCAAATAAAACAACATAAAATAAACATAAACAAATCTACGCGTTTTGTTCTTATTGTTCTCTAGACACTTATCTTTAAGGGAAAAAAGTTTGTTACAAATATTGGTCCTCATCAGTTTCTCTGAATCCATACATAGTGTGGAACTCATAAAGTGCGCTTTGGAATGAATGCAAGCTACACAGCATAGGCAGGACATAGAGCAATGCGTAAGTGGAAGCCCAGGGATATACAATGCATACAGAATGAGGGATGTAATGCAATCCTGGAATGAAGGTCTACACGTGAAAATGGTAGAGGATTATTGGTGGACGGTTAATAGGGGATGGATCTAAAGGGTATAAACAAACAATCAGCTTGAGCGATGTGTTGCACCATTTAAACCCTCAGAAAGTCTGGACACACCAGACGAAACACGTAGGGTTGTTTATGTTATATTATGGTTTATTTTAAATTGTTTTTTATCAGTTGTTATTTTCATATTTGCTGAACATATCCTACGTGGAATGATTCTATTGATTGGCCACTCGATCCCCTGGTCATCTGGAGATTGCAGGAGCCTGGATCCTGATGTTCAACCTACATGGTAGGGATCTGCACAGTTTTACTGAGATTCTGTAAGTGCAATTCTTTATTTAAAATAAATATTGGTATTTGGAAGATCTACATAATGTGGTTGTATTATTTTTATTTTAAGAGTTGAGTAAAGAAAATTAGAAGATTGGATACAGTTATTTGGTGATATGCCATCTACTCATTTATACCTTGTGATACACAAGCTGTATTGTGGCGTAAACAATACTGCTCTATGTATGTTTTGTATATTTTCTTCTGTAGGTTCTATATTTGTTTTTGCATTTGAAGATCAGAAGAGTCTTTATTCTACAGGGATATTGTTTAAAGGGTAATTTTAAATCCTTTGTATCTTCTATATCTGTTTCTACTGGCACATTGATGTTTTGTACATTAATCTCCAAACCTACAGTCATTTAAAGAAAACTGTCACATCTCTGGAAATTGCACCATTGAATAAAAGGCTGTAATTCATCTATGACTTGTGTTAACCTTTTTTCATGTGATGTTCCATTTCTTTTAAATTTCTATTAAAGAGGTAACAAATTACATGGCAATTCAGTTCAGTCAAGGCACAGCAGAGCACACCTTTACTTTATTGTTATTGATACTGTATATTTCGATTATAGTTTTTATTATATTACATTACATTAGGAATTTTTATTAGGGAATTAGGTTTTAAGAATTAATATACATTAATATACATTGAGCATTTTGGGGTCCATGTTAGGTTATTATTGTCTCCCCAAGGATATCAATAATATCAGCTTTGAAATTGCTTTTTGAAAGATGTGCTCTTTCTGTTTGTTGCTGATGTTAGGGCTGGCATGTTGCCATCCCTGTCATTATAGAACAGGCCCAGTGTTGGCTTAGGGCAGACTGACTTGCCAGGTCCTCAGTCCTCTTGCCATATATGCCGCCGTGTGTGGGGCCCCTCCAATCAGTCTGTTTGGGAAAGAGCCCAGCACCTCCTGTATGCGGCTCCGCCGGTTGCAGAGCTGCAGACCGTGTGATAGAGGTCTCTCTAGCTCCCAAACCATTGCTGCAGGTTATTATGGCAACGCTCTGGGTGCAAGATCTCTATCACATGTTCTGCAGCTCTGCACTCGGTGGAGCTGCTAATCAGAGAACTACCACTGGACTGACAAGGAGGACACTGGACCACTAGGGAATTTATTACACACTGTCACCAGCAAACACACTGACCCTCACACTGTCACCAAACACGCACTGCCCCCCCCACTGTCACTAAACACACACTGTCCCCTCACACTGTCACTAACATACACACTAACCACCCACTGTCACTAACACACACACAGCCATCAACATACACTGCCCCCCACACTGTCACCAACACACACATACTGCCCCCACTACACTATAACCCTCCTCCACACCAGTCCCCACACTGTCACCCTCCCACAAACTGCTCCCTCCGCACTGATTGGTGTGAGTGTGTGTGGAATATTACTGTACATGTAAGTCTCTGTACATAGAATGGGTGCATAGTATTATATGTGTGAGGATGGCTCAGTGAAAGCAGAGAATGGGTACATGTGTGTGTCTGTCAGTGAGAGTGTGTGTGTGTTTGTGTCTGTCAGTGAGTATGTGTGTCTGTCAGAGTGTGTGTCTGTCTGTCAGTGTGTGAGTGTGTGTCATATCAGTTAGAGAGTGTGTGTATGTATGTGGGTGTGTTTTGATTTGTTTTTTGGGGTTGAGCACCATTTCATTCTTGGACCCAGGCAGCACAATTAAAATTGTAATTTTACAGAGGCACTTAGATTTATGCATTCATAAATTAGTAAACTTTTAATATAGTGGAACACAAGAAAATGTTTGGAATGCACACTTAACACATTACCGGAATGCTATGACACTAGGTGGAACACATGTTGGAACACACGCTCAAAAAAAACAAAAAAAAAACGAGGATGGGACGGGGGTGTGTGGAGGCAATTACATGAAGATTGATTCCAGAGCGGGAGGAGGAGCAATACAAGTAATGTCTAGGACATATTATCATTTACAGGATGGCCAATGGGTTTGAGGAAATTATTTTTGTATGTTTTAGTTTTGGTCCCTGAGGGAGTCCAAAAAGGGAGGAAACACATTGAACCATTATTTTATTATTTTTGAATACATTTTATTTGTCATACATCTCATCTTTGTTTTAATCCCTGATTGAAGTGAACCAGAGGAATTCTTGTCAGAAGCAGAACAGAGAGTTCTGTTGTACAATTTGCACCACAGCCTTGTTCCTCAGACGAGGCAACTTTACAAACACTACTAATTCTAGTAAGTGCAATTACAAAGCAGTGCAGTGTTGTGTGCGTTACTGTATTAAGCTATGTAATGTTTTTTTCTTCCTCTATGTTTCAGATGTATCCTCTCTTAGCTTTGTATTAGAGCACACGATGCATCAGAAAGAAACAAAAACATTGTTCAATTTCTCCTCTTGTCCGTATGCTTTCCTTATGCTGACTGCTGGGTGCACATTTCAGAACTTCTAATAATGATCAATAAGGAGTTAAGAATGAGGCGCCCAGTTGCAGAAAAATTAGGTGTACATATGTACATTTAATTTTATTTTTCACACCTCACAAATATATATGTGTTACATGAAAGGGATAATTAAAGGATCACTATAGGGTCAAGAACACAAACATGTATTCCTGACCCTATAGTGTTAACACCACCATCTAGCCCCCCTGGGCCCCTCATGCCTCCATAAATATAGTACAAATCTTACAGTATTCAAGCCTGAAGCTGTAACTCTGCAGGCTGTTAGACTCAGAAAAACAAGGAGTCTGCTGACATGTGGTAGCCTGATCCAGTCAAAGTCTCCAATACAGATCATTTGGTGTTTTGTGCATGTGGTATAGTCTCATAAATTTGTAATTTTTGAATTGTTCACTATTGGCCACTATATATTTTTCTTATTGGAAAAAAAAAAATGTGAAAAAAAACTCATATTTATATTTCACAAAATAAACTATAATGTTGATCTGAATAAAATCTCTGCAACTAATTTATATTTACTTCTTTCCAAAAAGAAGCCACAACATCCCAGCAAAATAAACTAAATTGAGATAAGCACTAGAGTAAAAGTAATGCTTTCATAAAAAAATAATGTTTTTTTTTGTAATTTTTCACACAATTTCATTATGATAGGGTTTATTCACAAAACACAGAATTGCACTGAACTAAAAAAAATGTAGGCTAAAATAGCTCAATTGAAATAAAATCTCCAATAGTCACAGCTTGGCTTTTTCAGCTTATATTTTGCAATTCGATTTTCATTTCATTACAATTTAGTGTTTACAATGTTCAATTCAGAGATATAACATTTTAAGGCTTGTACCATGCCAGCTAGGATGTCATCAAATGTATTCGAAAGACAATTTACGATATGTCCACCTGCAAAGTAATGTTACGTGGTTTATCTTGAAACATTGTAGTTAATGGTAGAAACGTTAAAACCTGACTTGGACATTTGTCTCATTCCGTACTGCAATTCCTGTGAATTTGGGTCAATTGAGTGTTTGTTTGAATTCCCAAACCCAAATCCAAAATGCAGCTGAATCAACAAACCAAACGAAATGCGCAATTGCCGAGCGTGTTGTGTTGATTCATATTTCTGAATTCTGCCTGCGGCACCAAAAAAAAAAAAAAAAGTGATGATTGATTGGCTAGCGGACAGTCACTTAGTGTTGATTTTATTTACAGATCAAGTGAGCAATAGAGGGACAAAAGTAGGAGCAGTAAAAACACATTTATATTTAAAGGGAAAATGCTATTATCAGTGTACAGAAAAATTTACACATAATATTTATATTTTGTATATATTATGCAGTGCACTGATTGGCCCATTTTCGGGTTGTCTGTTTCGTTTTGGCAACCGACATAGACATAGACATGTAGACACCAATGGCATCCCGAGCAAGACATGGTATCCCTGCCCATCCTCAAGGTAGGCCTGCTTGTTAAACAAAGGGCTAGGCAAGTGTGGCTGCAACAACAACACCGATGGCTGCAAAACAGTAGGCAACTGCAGAATGGATGGAGAGGCAACTGGATTTGAAGGTAGAATGGACAAAATGAAATCGCTACAACACTGTTTGCACAACAGTCAGTGGCAGAACAACCTGGGTTGCAAAGGTAGCTATATACTAAATAATTGTTAAATTACCGATAATTGTGTATTGAAGATGGGGGTAGTGGAACCAGGAACAGTCGTTTTTTGTCCTCCAGCTCCCTTGTCCAGTCTCCTGGAGTGGAAGCAGCACACCCGCACATGCAAACTCAGTGTGCTTCCATTCCTGACTCAATGAGGAGACCAGGCAGCGAAACAACATGACAGCAATGAAGCAGAGATATGGGGGCTATAAGTGCTGGACTAAGCGGCTTTCTTTTTACTCTCTCACACTCCATTTGTCACATAGATGTAGAGGCTTGCAGCCGCTGGCCCTGATTTCAGGTATGGAGAATTAAAAAATAATGTATTATAGTGTGCCTGTGTGTGTGTTTGTATACCTGTCTGTGTACCTTTCCGTGTATACTGTTTGTGTATGTCTGTGTTTTAATGTAGTCCTATGCCTGAATATGTGTATATCTGTCTGTGCATGCTTGTGAATGCCTTTCTGTTAATGCCTGTGTCTTTGTCTCCTGCCTGGGTGCCTGTGTCTGTGTATGCCTGCTTGGTTTGTGTGTCTGCCTGTAAGTGCCTGCCTGTATATGCCTGTGTATGTGTCTGTCACAGTGTGCCTACCTGGGTGAATGCGGCTGTGTCTGTTTTATAATTATTGATTCTTTATTATTTCTAAACACACATACCCCATATACAATCACATTTAACTAAGCCCCACACGCACTCATTTTCAGCCAGTCACAAATATACACATTATAACTCTCAGACAATTCCACACATAAATATCATACTCAGTCAACCACCAAAATCACTTTCAGCCAACTCCACACATAATTATCACACTCAGTCAACCACCACAATCACGTTCAGCCAACTCTGCACATAATTATCACACTCAGTCAACCACCACAATCACATTCAGCCAAGTCTCCCACGCAATCAAATTTAGCCAACTACCGCACAGATACGGAGACCACAGACATCTCACTCAAGTCTATTGCTTAGTGGGGAGCAACAAGGGACAACAAGGGTTCCCTTCTTTGAATCTTGCATCTGCATTGATTTGTTTGACCACTGGACAAGTTTCTTGAAACAGATGACTGAACAGCCACCACATCCCTTACACAATGATAAGCTGAGACACCAAGACCACAACAGCCTCAAACTGAGGAAGAAATCTCATACTCCTCTAAAACTATGGCGAAGAGCGGTGAATGCATAGACCTGACTGGAAGGGATTATTACCATATTGTCTTCTTTTCATCTTTCACATCACCCTCAACACCAGCTACAGTCACCTCACCATTATATAATCTGCCCTGTCCTCTTATGTTAGACATGAAACTCCATATTCATCATCGAGATTAAGGGTCATTTGGGTTTTTTAGCTTCAAAATATGTCCAAAACCTTGTCTGCTGTCATTGTATCACCAATTCTGGTGCTTGTTCAATTCCACACCTGCCAAATTTTAGCATCAAATATGTATGATTTTTTTATTTACTGTTTTATGCTTTTTTAAGATGTTTTTGTTTGCACACAAAGGATTACCATAGTTACTGATATAAACCTTTTAGTACATATGTGTACATCGTGAGAGATCATTCCTGCAGTGCCTGTTGTTTTTCACATCAGGTCTAGTAAATCTACCCGTATATGTAGCTCTAAAAAAAAAAAAAAAATCAAAGCTGACAGGACATTTTCAACACAACTGTGTTCTACAATATTACAGATAACTTGTAGGCATTAAAACGTAGCTATTAATCTCACTTTAGTCAGGTTCAAAAATCATTTTTCCAGACTTTTTTGTACTACCACCCACAGGCTCCCCCTACGTAACCATGTAATCTGATGACTCAGTACCTGCCTGGGTTTATCATGCACTGTAGCATGTTTTGAAAATTAAAGGGATTCTTCAGTACCAGGAAAACAAACCTGTTTTCCTGGCACTAGAGAATCCTGGAGTGCCCCCCCTATCCAACGTTGCTGAAGGGGTCAGGCTCTGCCCACGCTCCTCCCCCACCAACGTCCTCTGGCAGGGGAGACCTAATGCGCATTCAATGCTTTCCTATGGAAATTCTTGTGACGCTGAAGGTTCTCAAGCATTGTGTGAGGACGTACAGCATCGTTTAGACGATCAAAAGTCGTCTAAGAAGCCAGAAGTCCCTCTAGTGACCTCTGGTAGACAGCCACTAGAGGAGGACTTAACCCTGCAAGGTAATTATCGCAGTTTATAAAAACTGCAATAATTACCCTGGCAAGGTTATGGGTGATGGGAGTTGGCACCCAGACCACTTAAATGAGCTGAAGTGGTCTGGGTGCCTACAGTGTCCCTTTAATGTATTAGTCTAATTTATTGTAAAGTGAAAAATGTAAGATTATGGAAGCCATTATCTTAAGTCTAGGATAGCCTTATGCATGCCTATCCCACGCATGCTTAAACTTCCTCACCGTGTTAACCACTTCAGCTTGAAGGTTATTCCATGTATCCACTACCCTCTCAGTAAAGTAATACTTCCTGATATTATTTTTAAACCTTTGCCCCTCTAATTCGGAATTCGTTTGCAAAGCTACTATTGTTTGTGGATGAATAAATGTTGTCTGACATCCATGTTCTAGAGCAGTGGTTCCTAAACCAGTCCTCATGGCCCACCAACAGTCCAGGATTTATGTGTTTCCCTGTTTTATTCCAATGGAGATACTAACAAAACCTGGACTGTTTGTGGGTCCATAAATCCACACAAGCCAAATTGGTGCTTAACTAGACCATGGGCCAGCACCAGCCCAGCAGAATATAGATACCAATTAAAGAAATAAGGTCCAGACAGTTTTATTGGAACCAAGGAAACACTGCAAAGTTTTGAACCACATATGGGTCTTTGTCACATTCCAATAAATGTGCCTAAAGCATTGGAGTGCCTGGGCCTTCTTTCTTCACAAGGTGCACGGAGCACATCGTGTTATAATCGTGACCAGTCCACACAGGGAACATAACAATTACAATGTGGAAATAAAATATAAGAGAGTGTCAAAGTCACAAAGTCATGTTCTAAATCTATCTGCTGAGGAATGAAAGACTCTCTGGCTACAATCCTGAAGGAAAGACATGCATGTAAAGTATGCTACCACTGTGGGGACTTACCATGTGCTTATGATATGGGCTGCTATTGGTCTATTTACTAATAATGTTATCTCACATGCTAAATATGGTGGCATAACAAGTAACACTTTAATAGATCTTATGAGAAACTCATAACGAACAACATATCATTTCTAAACAAATCTTGTCTACAATTTTTGTTATCATTATAAGATGATAGGAATTTAAAATGTGTAATTTATCATTACAAAATAGTAATAAATAAACAAAACACTTACAAAACCACTAATTGCCTATATTATATCTATATATGGCACAGTTGGCACAGTTACAAACACTTCTAAAATACAATTACATTTAAGGAAGGGAAATAAATGACTTCCATTTAAGAAATCATGGTATTAAGTTGAAAGACTCTGTAATATTATAAATTATTAAGAGGTAATTGATTGCTTACAACTTGTATAATCAATTACATCTTATGACTTTAGAGAGTATGCTGGTTGATTGCTGATAATATAGCATACTGTCTCACACAGTGTTAGATCTGACATTGTATTTGGTAGTAGATAAAGTGGAATTTCATATAATAATATTATGTTCCAGAAGAACTAATGACCCTCTGTTACAATATATTGTCTTCTCTGACTCTCTGTATCATCTATACATCATTTTCTTAAGGACTTGACTTCTCTGCATGGTTGTGTATTCAGAACCAGCTTTGTGATAATAAGTCTTGGTTCTATTTCAATTTGTCTCCTTCTTCAGTGATTAATTGGATTGTATTATAAATCGGGGTTGAAGAAGTTCATTGCTTCATGTTTCTTGTAGTTTGTCTGCAAACTTTATCTAAATGACTCTTCTAGTAAATTTGTCTTGTTCAGTATTACAATATCCGCAAGTATAAATGATTTTGCAATGGTTGATGATATAACTCCATAACAGAGATACAAAGGTTATTTCAAACCTCCAAGGCCAAGGAATGTTGAATAACACAATTTCACATCAATTTATTAATAAAAAAAACTTTCCCCATAGGTCAGATATGGGAGGATAGCTAACAAGATGTATACTCATATATAATTAGGAGAACTGAAGACTTTTTCTAAATTATCACCTTCAGCTTCACTTTTGTGTTGCAGCTTTGAGGTCCATGTTTATTGGTCACTTTCGGTATCATATTAGAAAAGATCATGGACCCAGCACTCTCTAAGCTTCCAGCGTGCTTCATATATGAGGATGACCATGTCTCACTTCCAAATGAAAATAATTATTGATCCAGGCACTCAAAGATAAAAGCCAAAATAGCAGCTTTATTTAGAGCAAAACACAGCAACGTTTCAACCAAGCAGGGTCTTTGACAAGCTTAGATCAATATTTATTTTTTACTGTTGATATCATGTCAGTCATTACCTTATGTGCAAATAGTTGTATTTGGAGTAACTAGGGAGCTTAGCCCACGCTTACCAATCATTTACTGGCCATAAGAGGCTCTGTTCACACAAGGGACTTTTCTGATTAGCTTTACAATTCCCAACCAAAAATTCACAACACACCTCTATCATTTGAACATCAGGCTGGACTTCTCTTGCTTAAAGTGTGCTTTATCGTACAATAAAAATATTGTTGCACATGGTGAACGCCATCTCAATATTACTCCATGCAGAGTAAGAGTGGCATGACATGTTCAACCAAACCCTGATTTACCCACATATTTGTTTACATCTCTCAGGTTGAAGAAACAAAAGAGAATGGATTAGGAAAGCAGTACATTTGGGAAAAATAGAATAAAATTGAAAAATAAAAGCATTACATAATTACACATTGATGTGATCATTTTATGTTTTCCAAGATTCTTAATAGAATCCCCAGCTGTTACTAGCAGCTTGTAGATTTGGTAGTCTGATTGTTGAAGATCTTAATGTTTAATCCATGTTTTTCCAGGTATGATAGACTGCTTTAAGAGCCAAGGTATAGTTTACACTTTTAGCTTACGATAGCTGGTGATGTACAAAAGACATTTATAGTCAGGCAATGTACTCTGGAATGGCAGCTATGGTATGGTAGAATATTCCTAGGTATATTTTTTACTCGTTTAGTTATTGCATTTAACATATAGGCACCTTTGCTCTAATAGGTATAAGTGGGTCACATTTTAGTTTGGTGATAATAATCGAACTAAGGAGGAATCTCCCGAGCATGCAGAGAGATGTCAGAGGTTGAATTAAAGGACCACTATAGTGCCAGGAAAACATACTCGTTTTCCTGGCTCTATAGGGTTCTTGGGTCCCCCTAACCCTCTGGGCCCCCCTCCAGCCGGGCTCTAGGGTGAGGAAGGGGTTAAACACTCACCTTTCTCCAGCGCCGGGCTCCCTCGGTGCTGGGGAATCTCCTCCTTCTTCTGCCGTCATCGGCTGAATGCGCATGAGCGGCAAGAGCCGCGCGCGCATTCAGCCAGTCTCATAGGAAAGCATTCTCAATGCTTTCCTATAGATGCTGGCGTCTTCTAACTGTGAAAATCACAGTGAGAAGCGGGGAAGTGCCTCTAGCAGCTGTCAATGAGACAGCCACTAGAGGCTGGATTAACCATTTGTAAACATAGCAGTTTCTCTGAAACTGCTATGTTTACAGCAGAAAGGGTTAATCCTAGATAGACCTGGCACCCAGACCACTTCATTAAGCTGAAGTGGTCTGGGTGCCTATAGTGGTCCTTTAATAATGTCATCAAACGTGGCCATACAACTCTTTAATTTGTTACATTGTTAGCATTTAGAATTTTCTCATCTGAGCGAGCCTATAGCAGGAATTAATTAACCCCCTTTACATTATAGCAGGTTTTTTTGGATGTATTGTTTTAATTTTGGGTGCTCCTGGGTGGTTTTAGTTTCACATGTAATAATTACTTGGACTTTCCCTTTTGTTTGGTATCTTTTGTTCATTTTATGTTTTACTTTTGTTGGTGGCAGCTTGTTGAGATATGTGCCTGCCAGTGTGGAGTTTTAGGTATTGTTCGATTATAGTAGGATGAAGTATTTTACATTTATATAAACCTACATAATTTTATTTAAGAAGTGAATATTTATTTTGGATTATTTCCCAGCATGTCATCTCAATATTTTATTAATTGTCCTGTTAGACACTGGGATAAATATCAGGTTACAATCTGGTGCATGATTACGCTCCTCTGAAGCTTGGCTTGATTAGTTTTTGTAAAGATGGATTGTTTGTGTCCTCTGCCAGTTAATCATGGTAGTATTTTCAAATACTTTTAAAACTGGAAATCCAATTTCATTTTACTAGGACGCAAAAGTATTGTTAGTCAAAAATATTTTTTTAGGCAGTATTTTTATGCTTCATATTTATAGTTCATATTCAATTTTACTATGTATCACATGTTGTCTGTTAACTGTCAGTTAATGATTGAATATTTGAGCCTGGATTTAATATTTTTGGATATGCTTTTGAAATGATTTAATAAAAAACTATTTTAATGTTTCAATATTTAGATTTGTTTTATATATATATGATATAGTTTTTTTTTAATATTAACATAATTTAAAAAGCAATATATATATATATATATATATATATATATATATATATATATATATATATATATATACATATATATATATATATATATATATATATATATATATATATATATATATATATATATATTTAAATAATTGTTTTTAAAAAAAAGCTTTTCCAACAATATTAAACCATTTTAAAAAAAAAGCTCATCAAAAATAATAAATCAAGGCCTTAAATAAATATACCCATTTTATTGGACATATTGGTTATTTATTAAAATTGTTATTGGCTGGTCCATTAAAGCACCAGTCTAGGCACTATAACCACTAGAGCCGCTGTAGTGGTTATAGTGTTGTGATGGGATTTCAGCTAGGCCCAAAATTTAGTAGGCCTAAAATCTTCATTTGGCATATACAAGTACAGGTATCTGTTAGTTACGTGTAGCTAAGATACTGTCATCAATGTACTGAGCATGTGCAAGAACTGAAACCACATTCCATTCTCCTCAAGGGCCATGTTGCCTGTCCATATAAGGTAATCCTGTGTATCCTGTTTGCTGATTGGTGTAAGGGGACAGATATGGGATGCATATCTTATAAAAAGCCTCTACTCCATGTGCTCAGGGCTCAGACATTTTGAACAGGAGTTCAGCTGAGACCCGATCGGTGAGAATAAAGACCTTTGCTTCCTGAACTGACCTGAATCCGGACTCTCTGTGCGTGGCTTCTTCAGTGTTCCCCCTTTAACAGTGCCAGTAGTCCCCTGATATAATCCTATGGTGAATAGCCAAACCATTTTCTAATTATGTGACCCTCACCTAGGTCCACAGGCACGTCCAATCCTGCCTCCATATCTGCTATATCTAAATGTTCTTAAGATTTAGATTAAAAAACACTGGCTGAGCGCATAAGCTGGTATCTCAACCAATGAATTATGTCCAAACATGAGAGGAAGATCTACCACTGATGCAGAAGTAGATACTATGTGTAATGTGGAAAAATGATCTTCAATCAATTCTTTCAACAAAAGAACAAGTCAAAAATCTGGACAGAAAATATCAAAACAATATTTCTGTGTTACAGAAAATACTGATAAGAAACCCTGAAGTAACGGTACTTGATAAAAAAATATCTTGTCGAAGAAGTGCAGAGAAATAGTAACCCTATAGCAACTACGTTAGATATTGTCTGAAAGTAGAAAGATTATGGGATCAGGAGAAATAACTAATTGCACAAACAACAGAAGCCTCTGTGATACAATTTCTATCTCTGGAATTAAAATCAAACCTGACAAAATAAATTTTGCTTGAAATTAATTCTACAGTAAAATGGCAGCGGCACAAAGAAAAGGCAACAATATGGGAATCACAGGAGACCCCAACATTTACAGTTAATACAATTATTGATTTCAGAGATATGAAATTAGACAAGCTAACTGCATTGTTAAAGAGACACTCTAGGCACCCAGACCACTTCTGCCCATTGGAGTGGTCTGGGTGCCAACTGTCTATCAGACAGCCACTAGAGGGACTTCCGGGTTCTTAAAACCCGAAAAGTGTTTTAAACGACGCTGGACATCCTCGCACTATGCATGACCAAAATCCCCATAGGCAAGCACTGAATAATGCTTTCCTATGGGGAGGTCTAATGCGTGCTTTCAGCCATTGCCGCGCATGCGCATTAGGTCTCCCCCGCCAGCTAAAATTGGCGGGTGAGGAGTGTGGGCGGAGCCTGACCCAGCGCAGAGGGACATTGGTAATGGATTCAGGTAAGTCACTGAATGGGGTTTTAACCCCTTCAGCAACATGGGATGGGGGGTGGGAGGGAGAGGGGAACTGTAGAAAACTGCAGTGTCAGGAAAACAGATATGTTTTCCTGGCACTGGAGAGTCCGTTTTAATGACAGACTAAAAAAGGTTACGGTAATAATGGCTACCTTCAAAGTTTATTTTCTATTGCCTAGAAAGTAAAATAATGCAATGTACTCATATGTTGAAATAACAGGCTGTTTTTTTGTGTTTAAATTAGCAATAATATAATTGGGATCCATGGAGAAATCATATCCCAATTTCGTGTAAAGAATCTTGAAAATAGTTTCAAATTAGGGATTCTAAATCTATTTAACTATTCATTCAAAAATGTTTTGCCTTTCTTCTGTTGTGTCCTTCTGTTCGTTCATCCATTTGCTGGTCTGTCTGTACATCCACCCGCCTGTTTGTCTTTGTCTGTCTGTCTATCTATCTATCTCCTCTACATCCTTATTCAAAGGTTTAATACATTTAAATTTAATGTAATGTGATAGTGACTTGCTGAGTGGATAAAATATTCCTTCAAAAGTACAGTATTATTCATAGCTAGAGGCATGGAGAAGTGATTAGATTTCCGTAGGCATGTAGACAACCAACTCTCTGTCTCATGGGATAACTTTCAAAACACAAGCTTTACAATTCATTAAACTAGTAAATTCCCCAGCAAACCACCAAATCTGTTATGTTTCTAAGTAAAAAGCAATGTATTCCCGGAGGAATAAAAGATGCAGCAGTCTGCAACTGTCATGCGGTCTTAAGCTGCAGAAAATATCATTTTCTCCTATATTTCAACCAAAATGTGGATGAAGTTTGTATTTTACTTATATGCGTTTTTATTGCAGTAAGTCAAGTATACATGACTCATTTATTTGGAAAAGCTTCTTAAGTTTAAACCTGTCTCATTGTTTCACAGAAAATGGTGCAGACATTATTTGACCTCAAATGCATTCTTAAAGCTGGTGATTTACAGTTCTAGAGAAAAGTATTGAAAGAGCTGACATATTACAATAAAAATCTATTTTTTTTGGATAACATGTTTTCAGATTGTTGAAGATTTTCCAACAATCTAATTGAACTGGGCAAACTAGATCTGATTTTAGAAACAATTGTTGTTTAGCATTCTGGCAAGCGAAGGACCAGGTCGCAAAAAAAAAAAAATGGTTTGGCACAGAACCAAGGAATGGCTCCTGCAGATTCTTAGCACCTTAACTTCTTAATGTTGTGGTTGTGGTGGGTAGAGTGCCCATTTATTATACCTAAAAACATGTAACAAACTAAATGGGCCAGAAAACATAGGGATCTTTTTGTCCAGCGAATTATATACATAATTCCTCGATTCCATTGCACCAGAGATAGAAGAAAGGTAAATGATAAAATTAATATGATTGAACTTTGGTACTTTGTTTAAGGAAAACAATCACATTAGGACTTTCTCATAGGGAAGCATTGAATCAATGCTGTCCTATGGGGTTTCAGCTGAAATTGGATGTCCAGCGTCTAGTGTACTGCATACGCAAAATAAAGACCACCTCCTAAATCACCTCTCAAGATTATAATCACCAGGTCTTTCATGAAATTTAATCTTGAATCCTTTTTAAACGATCTCAAGAACATACCATGGCACAGATTAAGTCTAATACCAGATCTAGACTCTGCAATTTTATTTTTTCAGTCCGAGATCTTGCGTGTTTGGAATTTGCTTGCCCCTTTGCGTAAAGTGCAACTAAACGGGATACACCTGCCATGGGTTACAGCTGACCCCATTCAAATGTACCAGTTGAAAGATTCACTGTGGTCAAAGTTCAAGCATACTGGCTCCATGAACGATCACTGTACCTACAGACAATGGTGAAATGCATGCACAAAACAAACAAAAAAATGGCAAAGGCCCAATATTTCAGTGAAAATTTGGACAACAACCTATCAAACCCAAGAAACTTCTGGAAAATCATAAACAGCATACAAACCCCCATAATTCACTCCCAACCCTCCACTGTCAAAATGGACAACAAAACACTGCAACACCCCCTAAATGTAGCAAATGCCTTTAATAATTATTTTGTTGAATGTGCTACCACCCTGGTTGCTAAAATAACCAATTACACTCATTTCCAGACCACAAATAAAGATCAGGCCCTGCCAAATCTTCAAAATATAGAGAAATTCACTTTTAGACCTGTGCCTGTTAGTGTCGTTTATACACATCTTAATAATTGAAAAATTCAAAACCAGTGTGGACTAGATCAAATCCCAGCAATGTTGCTGAAGCTCAGTGTGCCAGCAATTGCTAAACCTGTCACTATCCTTATCAATTAATCCCTGGTGTCAGGATACATACCCAAACTTTGGAAGACTGCAAAAGTTGTACCTATCCATAAAATAAGTGACAATACTTTGGTATCTAACTATTGCCCGACATCATTGCTCCCAGTATTGTCAAAAATCTTGGGAAAATGCGTCCACACGCATCTATGTGAATATTATCAACGATCAAATTACTGACCGCGATCAATCAGGCTTTCGTACAAATCACTCAGCTTCGACTGCCCTCTTAAAAGTTTGCAATGACATCCAAATTGGCATGCAACAAGAAGACTTAACTGGAGCTATTTTTGCCAAGGCCTTTGACACAGTAGTCCAAGCATGTCAAACTCACGGCCCACAGGCCACATGCGTCCCATGATGGACATCTTTGCAGTCCGGTGAGCCCCGGTTCTAAGCAGAGTAGGCACCTGCTTTCCTCACATTGCAGGTGCCTACTCTGCTAACATTTACCCAGCCAGGGAGGAAGCAGGACGCTGGCAGCAGCGAGGGAGCTCAGCCTTACTGCTCCTCACTGCACCCTTGCGTGCGCCATCTATAGTGATGCCGGGCACCGGAATATGAAGTCACTAAACTGCGCGTGAGGAAGCAGTGATAGAAGAACCCCACTGGACCCCAGGAATAAATTCAATAATTTGAGTGTGTGCAAGAATGTGTAAATGTGTGTGTCTGTCAGTGAGTGTGAGTGAGTGTGTGTGTGTCAGTGAGTGTCTGTGTGTCTGTCAGTGAGTATGTGTGTGTGTCTGTGGGTCAGTCAGTGTGCCTGTGTGTGTGTGTGTCAGTGAGTGTCTGTGTGTCTGTCAGTAAGTGTGTGTGTCTGTCTGTGTAAGTGAGTGTGTGTCTGTCTGTGTGTCAGTGAGTGTGTCTGTCTGTGTGTGTGTCAGTGAGTGTCTGTTTGTCTGGCAGTGTGTGTGTGTGTGTGTGTCTGTGTATCTGTCAGTGAGTGTTTGTGTGTGTGTCTGTCAGTGAGTGTGTGTGTCACTGAGTGTGTGTGTGTCAGTCACTGTTGCGATGGCCGCGGCTGGACAGTGGAGGACCTGGAGGTGCACAGAGGCACACAACGCCACGTCACATTCCAACGTGACGTCGACGTGCTCCACCTTCACAGGGTTTTAAGAAGTAGCGGGAGGATCCACTTTGGCACAGGGTGCAGACGGCCCCATTTGGGGTATACCAGAGGCCGGACTCCAGAGTCGCATACTTGCAGCGGCAATGTGAGTAGAGTCTGCTTGTTGGCTAGAGGGGGATGCTGGGATTTAGTATATCGGGGGGGGGGGGTACAGGGATTTAGTAGAGGGGTTGCTATGGTTTAGTAGAGGGGGATGCTGATTTTATTTTTATATTGTACTTTTGAAAATAAACCTAAGTTTCTATGAAAATTTAAGTATTTTTTCTTTTTTTGTGGCCTACATAAACTTAAACCTTGTTTATTTGGCCCTTGCTAGACTTTGAGTTTGACATGCGTGCAATAGACCATGGCATTCTTTTGCAATTGGTGATAGTCCGCAAACCTGGTTTTGATTGAATGTTTCTGACCGATTGCAATATGTGGCAATTTCTGATAACGCTTCCCTCCCTCTTTCAATCATGTGTGGTGTTCCCCAAAGCTCCATACTCGGCCCCCTGATATGACAATTATTTATAAATGATCTGCCTAACATCTGCAAATCCTCAACTGTACACATGTATGCAGACAACATTGTAATGTACGCTAGTAAACCCAATTTACCGCAGCTTGAGGCTGTGCTCCAAAACCAATTCACAGAGGTAAAAAAGTGGATAGCAGATAAAAAACTCTTCCTAAACACTGACAAAACTGTTACAATGATCTTTGGAACTGTACCTAAATTACGTAAACTAAAAAATCAACAACTGTGTATCAGAACAAATTCAAATAGCACACTGACAGCAGTCTGCTCTTTTAAATATCTAGGTTTGATGCTAGACCCCAATCTATCCTTTGACCTTCACATTGAAAAAATATCGTCAAAACTTTACCCCACACTAGGTCCCCTTTACAGAAACAAATCCTGCCTAAGCCCTACAATCAGGAAACAGTGCAACAAATGCTAATTCTGGTCATTCATTTTTGGGGATGTAGTGTTTGCACCCACACTGCAAACCCACCTTAATAAACTTACTAGGTTATATAATTAATTCTGCCACTTTGTACTAGAATGTACCTTACCCTCCACTGTGACATGTTAAAAGAGTTAAACTGGCTATTGCTGGAATCCCGACACACTCTTCATCTTTCCAGCCTTGTGCATAAGAGCATTTCTGGGAAGCTCCCACCCTACCTGAGTAGAATGGCCTCCCTAGCTGTTCCCACCTCCTATAACCTCCGATCCAGCACAAGCACGATATTTAGCATACCGCAATACAAAACTAAAGTGGCTCGATCCTCCTTTTCCTACAGAGCACTGCAATTATGGAAAAACCCCAGGGACACAGTCAAATCTTCATTAAATCTAAAATCTTTTAAGAGATCTATGGCCATATACGTCAGCACAGAATGCACCTGTCAGGGTTGAATATATTTATCACCTGTTATATGTTAAATGTATGTGTATATTGTTACAATAGGATACAACATTACAAAAATACAATACACAAACAATATATATTTCCTGGCTAATCATGGCAGCATTTAACATATGGGTTTAGCTCCTCCCTCTAACCCTCAGGACAGGAAACACAATCAATCAAACAATTAAGCCTACCTTCCCCTACTATATTAGGTACCCCAGTATCCTCCACACCTCAGTCTTTTCCTGTCCTCCTAGCCCTAGGACAGTTTGTGTATATTTTTTTTTTTTTTCTCACCTGACCATGTTTGATATGGTCTTGTCCCTGTGGAGGTCAGCCTCCCTCCTCAGGAAGCCCAGGCACATGTAGCCCAATCTCCATGGAGTTGGGAACCCCTGGGAGCCTGGGTGGTTAGTTCCACAGGCTGTGGGAATCCTCTGGCGTCCTGTGTGTGCTTCAGACCTCGATCAGACGATCAGCATAACGGTAAGACGCTCGCGCATGCGCAATGCGTCCGCCCGGACACAGAGTGAAATTTGCCCATGTCCAAAATGGCGGTTCCGCGATCTCGCGACCAAGTGCGCATGTGCGATCCTTTAAAGGTGCAGAGCGGGAAATTTGAAATGGCGGTTTTCAGACTTAAAAACGCTCGTTTTCAGTTCCCTTTACAGATACAGTGCTCTAGTAGACTGTTCTTAAGACTCTGCAGGTAAGTGAATTACTTTTCTTTTAAAATCTTCATAATATTGGGCTGGGAATACATTACCTTTTTTTTTTTAATGTTCTTAGCCCTACAGTCAGTATGGATCCATCATCCCCTTCTGCAAAATCAACGAGATCTGCTATAGGTCATAGGTGAGCAATGTTTTTTATGTTTTCTTCAAGTTACAAAAAGAGTGCATAGAGGGTACAGTCTTATGACTTCTGTTTCTTACAGCCCTCGTGACCGGTCCTGTCCCAGATCCCCATCGAGGAGAAGGGAAAAACCGGCAGCCTGCCCGGGATGTGGAGCAAGGCCTATGGATAACTGCAGGCTCTGCAGAAGATGCTTAGCCATGGTCGCAGGTGAATCTGATCGCCAGAAGTCACCGCAAGCCTCTACCTCCTCAGCAAAGGATATTGCGTATTGGATCAAGCAAGCGGTGGTAGAGGGAATTGCTGAATCTCACAAGAATAAGAGATCAAGAGGTGAGACCTTCGGCATGGATTCAGATCAGTCTGAAGACGAATACAGACAACCTTCAGCGTACCAGGATTTAGAGCCAATCTCTTCCAGCGAAGAGGAGTATATGGAACAACCATGCTCCTTGGACTCCAAAGCTATGGAGCATTTGATTATGGCTGTTAGACGTACATTAGATTTGCCGGAAGAGGCCAAAGAATGTTCGGCTTCTGACAGACATTTTGGAGATTTGCATAAGAAAAAACCTTCCTTCCCAGTTCACAGCTCGATTAAAGACCTGATGAGGAACGAGTGGCAAATTCCTAGTAAAAGGATTACTAGTCAGGGAAGGCTTTCAAAGTTATACCCGATCAAAGAGGAGGATTCCAGATTGTGGACTACGGTACCTAAAGTGGATGCTCCTATCATTAAGGTTGCTAAAAGATCTACGCTTCCGATTGATAGCAATGCTTCCCTTAAGGAGCCCATGGATAAAAGGATAGATGCTGATTTATCTAAAGCCTTCATGACAGCAGGTTTGGGTTGCCACCCGGCCGTATCCATCTCTGCTTTGTCTAGAGCCATGCGTTCCTGGTTGCTTGACTTGGAGGATGACATCGATAAAGGTGTTAGTAGACGTCAGATGGCAGAATCCTTAAGGGATATCAAACTCGCCAGTGACTGGCTTTTGGAATCCTCCACTGACCTTATTAGAATTCTTTCGAAGGTTATGGCCCATGCAGTCACCGCTAGACGGGCGCTTTGGCTAAGGTCCTGGGGGGCAGACCTTTCCTCTAAGAATAATCTATGCTCACTTCCCTTTATGGGAGAAGTGCTTTTTGGGAAACCGCTGGATGAAGCTATTAAGAAAGCAGCGGAGGTTAAGCAGGTCATGCTGCCTCAAGATAGACGTCCTAAGAGACCTCATCTGGACCGCAGACCTTTTAGGGATCAAGGCTACTTTAGAGAAAGTAAGACCTACAGACCAGGCAGAGAATTCTCTAGGCATTCCAATTGGAAGAGCGGCCAGAATGTAAAATCCTCTAGGGGCAAGACGCAGACTTCTTCCTTTCGCCCCAACAAGCAGTTCTGAAGGTGGCTTACTCCAGGTTCCGCGAGTGGGAGCACGTCTTTCATTCTTTCAGAGGGCCTGGGAAATCATTCCAGATGCTTGGGTCAGATCCATTATCAGCAGAGGTTATCATCTGGAATTCGAAGATTATCCGCCTCCACCAAGGTTTGTTCGCACAAGGCTTCCTGCCAACATCCAAAAAAGAGAGATTCTGAGTCTCTATGTCTACAATCTTCTTATGGAAAAGGCCATCGTACCTGTACCCATAGGAGAAAGATTCCAGGGTTATTATTCTCCCCTGTTTTTGGTCAAGAAACCGGAAGGAAAATGGAGACCTATTCTAGACCTCCACCAGCTCAACCTTTTCCTCAGAGTCAGAAGATTTCGCATGGAATCCATTCGCTCCATCATCCCTGTTGTTCATCACCAAGATTGGATGATATCAGTAGATCTCAGGGATGCCTATTTTCATGTCCCTATCACGATCGCCCATCAAAAGTTTCTCAGGTTTTGTGTCCGGAACGAACATTTTCAATTTCAGGCCCTTCCTTTTGGTATAAGCACGGCCCCAAGGACCTTCTCGAAGGTTCTGGTCACCATCATTGCCTTGCTCAGAAAAGAAGGTGTAGCGGTGTTTCACTACCTGGACGACATCCTGGTAGTGGCCCCGGACCTGGGAATAATATTTCAACACAGACAACTAGTCCTCGACACTCTATCTCATTTCGGTTGGCTCATCAACTACGAGAAGAGTCACTTGCATCCTTCAAGAGAACTAATATTCCTGGGAGCGAGTTTCAATACAGACACGGCGATTGTATCTCTCGCACACGACAGAAAGATCGTACTTCAAGATCGGATAAGAGACTTCAGACTGAAGACTTCGGCCTCGGCAAGAGAGTTTATGAGACTCCTGGGGACTCTCTCCTCCACGATAGAGCTTGTCAGGTGGGCACAGTGGAACCTTCGCCCTCTTCAACAATTTTTTCTGAGAAATTTCAGGACCAGCTCGAGGGACTGGGAGTCGCTGATTCACATTCCTTCGGCTCTGAAACAGAAGCTCCTTTGGTGGATGTCGTGGGAACACATCTCCCGAGGATTCCCCTTACGAGAAATAGACTGGGTGGTCATTACGACGGATGCCAGTCTGACAGGTTGGGGCGCACATTTAGGCAATCGATTTTTTCAAGAAAAATGGCCACCGAAAACTCAATGCTTGCCTTCCAACATCAGAGAACTAAGAGCTACTTTCCTGGCTCTTCTTCATTTTCAACAGCTCATCAGGCATCGCTGGGTCAAGTTGAGAGTGGACAACAAAGCAGCTGCTGCCTACATAAACCATCAAGGCGGAACAAGGAGTGTAGCCCTGATGAGAGAGATCGTTCCCATTATGACCTGGGCTCAGAATCATGTGGAAGGCCTGTGTGCCACCTATCTTCCCGGGAAGGAGAATGTATTAGCGGATTTCCTCAGCAGACACCTGATAGAAGCTTCAGAATGGCAACTTTCCAAGAGGATCTTCACCCAGTTGGTCCAGAAGTGGGGTCTTCCCCAAGTAGACCTCATGGCAACCTATCGGAATGCGCAGGTTCCATGCTTTGTGTCAAGAAGATACCATCCAATGGCAGTTGCTCAGGATGCTCTATCCATCAGTTGGGTGTTCAATCTAGCTTATGTCTTCCCTCCGATTCCGCTCATACACGCTGTTCTGAGAAAGATCTCCAAAGAACATTGCAAGGTGATAGCTGTTCTTCCCTTCTGGCCTCGTCGTCCTTGGTTTCCCCTGTTGCAGAGACTATCGATGGACCTGCCTTGGGAACTTCCAATATCAGAAGACCTGCTGATTCAGGGTCCAGTGTTTCATCCGGAGCCTCACAAATTCAGGCTCCATGCATGGCTATTGAGAGGAAGTCTCTAGTTGAACATGGCCTTTCGGACCAGGTTATCTCAACACTATTACGTTCCAGGAATCCTTCTACTTCTTCTACTTACCATAAGGTATGGGAAGCCTTTGCACGATGGTGTAATTCCACGGTTCAAGATTTAAGTTCCCCTTCCGTGTCTCAGGTTCTGGGTTTCCTTCAAGCAGGTCTGGAGAGAGGCCTTCAACTTAACACGCTTAAAGTGCACTGCTCGGCTCTTTCAGCTCTTTCTGGTGTTCGTTGGGCTTTAAATCCTATGGTGATTCGTTTCTTCAAAGCTGTCATTAGGATTAGACCTCCTATCAAGGGATTCTCGGCTCCTTGGAATCTGCCTCTGGTTCTGCAGGCCTTGACGGAACATCCCTTCGAACCTATCGATGAGGTCCCTATGCAGGTTCTTTCTCTAAAGACCCTGTTGTTACTGGCCTTGGTATCTGCTAGGAGAATGTCAGATATCAGAGCACTGTCTTCTGAACAACCATTCACTACCTTCTTCGATGATAGAGTTGTGCTACGCCCTAGACCTGAGTTCCTTCCTAAGGTTGTTACTTCCTTCCCCCTGAATCAAGAGATTGTCCTGCTGGGGTATTTTCAGGATCCATCATCTCCTGAAGAAGTAAGATGCCATACACTAGACCTGAGGAGGTGTCTTTCCACGTATATTGGACGTTCAGCTAATTGGAGAAAGTCTCCCCGATTGTTTGTGATTCCTTGGGGTTCTCGTAAAGGTGAAGCAGCCTCTGTCGCTACCCTTCGTTCCTGGACCGTTCAGGCTATTTCTAGAGCTTACAGGTCGAAACAGGTTCCGGTTCCCAAGGACATCAAAGCTCATTCCACAAGGTCCATTGCTACTTCATGGGCTGCAGAGTCAGGGGTTTCTGCAGAGAGCATTTGTAAAGCTGCCAATTGGTCGTCTTTGAAGACCTTTGTACGTCACTACAGAGTGGATGTCTCTTCTCATTCTGATTCGGAGTTTGGCCTTTCGGTCTTGAACTCTTATAAGCCTTAAGTGGATATTAAACAATTTTTGTAGCATGACTTACCCTCCCTGAGTGGTTATTGCTTTGGGAATCCCATATGTTAAATGCTGCCATGATTAGCCAGGAATAGAGAAAATTTATTTATACTTACCGTAATTTTCTTTTCCTGGCTATTATTCATGGCAGCATTTGGTCTCCCGCCCTCTCTTGGTTTATTTGTCTTGTTACTGGACTGAGGTGTGGAGGATACTGGGGTACCTAATATAGTAGGGGAAGGTAGGCTTAATTGTTTGATTGATTGTGTTTCCTGTCCTGAGGGTTAGAGGGAGGAGCTAAACCCATATGTTAAATGCTGCCATGAATAATAGCCAGGAAAAGAAAATTACGGTAAGTATAAATAAATTTTCTCTAATATATATAATCTCAATGTATCTATCCTGGTAAAATATTTTATAAATAAATCAAATAAAAAATGTACTGGGCCAGAATTCTGCTAAGGACTCGGAAGCCCCACTAGTGGCTGTCTGGTTTCTCAATAACTGCAATAACTACAATTGTTGGGTGTAGGGGACAGGGGCAATGGACCAGGACCACTTCAATGAGATCAAGTGGTCTGGGTGTCTATAGTGTCCCTTTAATTATACACATTGGGTGTAGAATAGGAATTGAGATATTGTATAGCTAAAACTGTATTCCAGGTAACTGCAATATATTTACTTTATTATAGTATTATAAAAGCTCTTCATCATACACTAAAAGATTTCATTTAATCATCCTTCACGTCAGTTCCGCCTATGTAATGTAGCAAACACTGAGATGCAGGTCAAAGGGGACTTAGAAAAGGTTTTTCAAAGAAAATACATTTGTGTTTGAGACCTGTCACATTTACTAAATGGAAAATGGTGTAATGGTTTCTAACTCAAAAGCCATCGATTGTAATGGATCTCTTTTTATGTGATAGTGGGGTTTATTCACCAAATATCTGAACTGTAGCAAACTGAAATCTAAACTGCAATACTAAAGGGACACTGTAGTCACCAAAACAACTTAAGCTTAATACCCCGTGTTTATGTATAGATCATGCCTCTGAAGTCTCATTGCTCAATTATCTGCCATTTAAGAGTTAAATAACTAACTTCGTTTCATGCAGCCCTAGCCACAACTCCCTTGGCTGTGACTGACACAGCCTGCATGAAAGAAATGGTTTCATTTCCAATCAGATGGAACTTTACTTTTTTATCTCCTGCTTGGTAACTTGAGCTTTAATTACATACAAGAGGCTCTTTCAGGGTCTTGCAAGCTATTTACAGAGCAGGAGATTGTAAATTTCTAAATTAAACAGAATTTGCAAGGATTGAATTTTAAGGAAAAAGATGACTCTTCCCAGGAAGTGTTTAGGAAGGCTGTGTAAGTAACAAGCAGGTGTGCCTAGGGGTGCAAAAACAAAGTGATTTAAGTCCTAAATGACAGATAATTGAGCAGTGAGACTGCAGGAGAACAGATGTACACCTAAACTGATTCATCAAGCTAAAGTGGTTTTGGAGATTATACAGTGTCACTTTAAGTTTTCCATTGATGCTGTTTGATAAGCCATGCCCTATGCAAAGTTTACATCAAGCAAGTCTCTCCTCAATATAGCCCTTTCTAATCCTAACACACTGTATTCTCAATTTTGGAATTATAATTAAAAATATAAAGCTCATTCAGAATTCATCTGAGTTCCTCTGAATATGGCACCTGCACAAATACATTTGCATGAAATACATATACCTAATGACAGAAATATTGCACATGTTCATGGATAATTAATGTCATTACAGTAAATTATTTTTTTATTTGCAATACTAAGAGATGATTTAGTGACTTAAAAAAACCAACAACTGATATTGTTCTGTGTGAGAAGCAATAATGGCTCAAGTCTTAAAAATAAACACGCAACGTTATGGCCATATTTACCCAAAAGGTATTTTTTTATTATTCTGAGATTTAATACTGGCATTTAATCATAGCGATGGGCAAGGTTATTTTATGTAAACTATGAAAAGGATGCGTGCAGAAAAGTCCATTTGATGTAGTACACGTTCAGCATGAGGGAAGTATTTAAAAACTTTGATCTCCAACATTCCATCATGTACTGCGCCCATTCCAGATCTACCTTAAAATCACTTTGTCCTTTAACATCTGGGTAAGAAACAGGTACATAAATGGGATCTGGATCTTCACCTTCCAAGCAAATGAAAACAAGAAGAGCAGGCTGCGGCTCAGGGTTTTGGAGAAGACCCCAGAGTATGACAGCCATGCCACCAGATGTGATAAGAGATCCATCCCCTGCCTGCCCTAGTACCCGTTAATGCATGGAATGTTCAGCTAATCCCAAAGTGACCCAGGAGGGCTTCTGAAAATACAGCACAGACCGGCTGACCCAAGATGGCTTTACCTCAAGCTCACTGGCTGGTCAATCTAGAAGAGCTTCATCCAGGAGCGCACTGGTTGGCCGACCCATCAGGGTTTTGCCAGGAGCGCACAGGCTGGCCGACCCAGGAGGGCCTTACCAGGCGCACAAAGGATGGCCAATCTAGAAGGGTTTCCTCCAGGAGCGCACTGGCTGGCCAATCTAGAAGGGTTTCCTCCAGGAGCGCACTGGCTGGCCAATCTAGAAGGGTTTCCTCCAGGAGCGCACTGGCTGGCCAATCTAGAAGGGCTTCCTTCGGGGGCGCACTGGCTGGCCAATCTAGAAGGGCTTCCTCCAGGAGAGTACAGGTTGGCCGATCCAGGAGGACTTCACCAGGAATACACAGACCAGCCTTAGCACGGAGAGATTCCCCCAGGACAGTACGGACCGGCCGACCCAGGAGTCTCCACCAGTACAGCACAAGTCGTCACCAACTCAAAGCACCTCACGGAGCTTGTGGATGATGTCATGTGAGGTCACGGACATTGTGGTGGCGTCACAGTTGTACACATGTGAGATGAAACGCAATTTAAGTTATTTTTGTTTTTTTACGATACAAAATGCAAATGTATTTAAACATAGATCTGTATATACACTATATAGGTGTGTTTCCACCAGCTCTGAGGCAGTGAATGCTATAGAGGGAGATAAATATAAGAAGGCATGATAATTTAATAGATTGCAACACATGGGGTATGTGTACAATTCCAAAAAAATATCCTAGTGTGCCTCTTGCTTTAAATAGAAGAAATGGATTTGTTTATGTTTGCAACCCTTAGAATACTTATAAACCACAGATTTTATGCATAGTGACATAATTATTCCAAGTCCAATGTACTATTGTTCTCATTGCACCTTTATAAATGAACTGTGATTGTCCCCATCCTGGCTCTATTCTGAATAAATTGATTCCCTATTATCTCAGCAGTAGCAGAGAGGGAGCAGCACATGATTTGTTTGCTAGGAGACCCCTGTTTTTTTGTCAAACTGAGAATGCTTTGACAACAACTAGAGGGGCTGTATTTAAAGACTGCTTGAAACTACAGTAAGGTATTATGGTTATGGTATTTAGAGTATTCTTTTAAAGGAACACTTCAAGAACCATAACCACTACAGCACACTGTAATTGTTTTGGTACTAGGATCATCCCGCCCTCCCAACATTTTAAAACCATTTGACTTTTTATCTGGTGCTCTTGTCTGTCTTCATTATTACTCATTGAAAACCAGAAGCTGGACTTAGCTCATTGGGCTGAGAGTGATCAGATGACACTCTCAGCCAGTGAGCTAGCCCTGTACTGCCAGGCTTAGCTCAGAAAAGATAACAGAAACTCCCGAGGAAGTGCTTCTGTCTCTTACTGAGTGGTGGCACCCAACAGACCCCAGGTAAGAAGTCAGACTATTCTAAACTAGTTTAATTCCTTACAATGGATGGTGTTAGGGCACTTTTGAACCCATAACCACTACATGTCTCTGATTGACTTCTTACGTGGAGTCCGCTGGTTCTATGTATGCATATTGGTTTACTATTTGTAATCAGTATACTTGGAGTCATGTAGCCTAATGTATTAACTATTTAACTCCACTAGAGGGGGTACACTGTTCTACACTATTCAGGCACTAGCGGAAACATTGTGATTTTAAATAAAATGTATCTTTGCAAGGGAACGAGGGGCAGCATACAATGAGTGGAGGGAACAAAGATCCACACGGCTTGCAGTTCACTGTCAGAACTTAATATGAAGATCAAGGCCACACTATAATATGTGTATGTGTGTGAGGGGGAATGCGAGACACTAAGGATTCAGTGGGGTTAAAAGACACATATTGGGGTAAGGGAGGTTAAGAGAGACACACAGGGTGGATTAGGAGATACACCTAATTGAGTAAGAGGTGTGCAGAGAAAGATATCAAGGAGCAGGCCGGACGGGCCATCAGTCAAACCGGGCAAATGCCCTGTGGGCTGCGATGGCTATGAACCAAGGTCGACAGGGGAGATCACAGGATTTTGCTGCTGTCCCATGCAGAGCCGACACTAACCAAGTGCCAATCACACGATTCTGTGAAATTAAGCCAAGTACGCCTATGCTTCTTATGTTTTGTATTAAAACATCTCTCTTGTGAAAAAAAACAATATAATTTTATTAAAATTTGTACTCTAATGTAATGCCTAAAGTTTAATGTTGAGGTAATGTATAGATTAATGTTTAGTGTTAATGTAGTGTAGGAGTTAAAGTTTAGTGTGGGACTGGGGGGAAGGGTTACTTTATTGAAAGGTGGTTAATATTTAGTATTGCACAATGTAGGTTAGGGTAGTGTAAGGCTTAATAGGAGGACATTACTGTAAGGACAGCATCAGGATATGTCTCAGTGCTGTTTGAGATTAGTGGTAGTTAGAGTTCAGGGCAGCAGTTGTGCCTTTTGGGAGTGTAACTCTCAGTAATTACAGGAAGAATAGGACATACGTCTTCATTCTACCCAATCTTCATAAACGTGATCTGTGCTTTAAACCTCCTTCATTAAGTTAAATAACAGCAAAGATGTCATCATCGTCTGTGCAGCATGGCCTGTCTGCTAAAATAATGGGCAAATAGTGTTATTGTATATCTTTGTCTATATACCTTGCACTTGACGGCTGCCCAGATGCCTCTCATAGATATAAAGAACAAAAAAGTCAAGAAGTGTGCACTCATGGAACTTAATTGTTGCCAAATAAAGTGCTAATTTATTTTAGAGTGCTACTTTCCATTGTGCAATAGTTTGCAACAGCAGTCGTATATTATAAGATATGAAAACGAAATAGTGTGAGGGATATCACGGTGAGGCTATGAACGAACCTTTGCAAAAAAAAACCAAACAACAACAACATGGAGGTTCATTTCTAGTGTAGATTTATTAGTAAGGGTTAAGGTGAAGAGTTTACTGTAGAGGTAGCACTATGATCTAGATGTCTCAGTGCTGTCCAAGATCAGTGGGAGTTACAGTCCAGGGGGCTATTAAAATGGCAACAGCAGCCACTCAGTATTGTAAATCCCACTAATTTCAGGCCGAAAGGGTTATGTAAATCCTGGCTCTGGCAAGTACCGGTACAGAATTTTAGAATAAGATATACTATTTGAAAAAAATAAATATAGATATAGTTTTGCAAATCCCGTGCACTTGATGAGTGCAAATATAATCCTTGCCCAAGTGCTTTATATAGGTCAAGAAGTGAGTACTTCTGGGATTTAAGTCTTGCAAAGTAAAGTGCTAATTTATTTTAAAGTGTTATTTTACATTGTGCAATAGTTTGCAATGTTCATTATTTCATATTATAGAAAAATAAAATGATGTAGCAGGAGATCAAACATTAGCAGTTTATTACATAAACGTACAGAATGTCCTAAAAACATAGCATACAGCCACGTGTACATCCTATATAAAATTAATCTGAATAGAGCATGGGGAAATAATTAAGTGATACAGCTCCCAAGTGTCCCTAGTTAGGAGGGACAGTGCCTATTTGGGGCCCAGATCCACTTCTCACTCATAATATCCCTTTTTTCTAGGATCTCCATAATGTTGGTGTGTAACATAGCTTCAAATCCATAATATTCCCAGTAATGTGCCTTTAAACTGCAACAAATGCGTTTAGAAACAGTCTGTGTAAATAAGATATTTTATTCTTGCTTTAAGTTACATTTAAGTTGCAAACATTGCTATTAGTAAGTCATCTGAAAAGTCTCAGATAAATCCTTGTCCTGACCACAGCCCCACTCACATACCTAGAATTACAGTGTATCTCATTGTCCATTTGAAACGTTGTGAGGTATGCGTGATATGTGACCTAACACAGAAATATGCTATGCATGTATTCACTGTTAGGAAGGGCCTGGCTGTTTCTTATGACCTTCTAGCCTTGTAGCTCGCATAGCATTTTACAATTTCAGGTTATATCTAAATCAGTGGTTTGAGGCAGCACTGAGGTATACAAGGTGGAAGAGAAGAAGATGCATAATTAAAGGCAAACTCTAAGCACTAAAACCACTACATATTGAAGGGTACCTGTCATGGTACCCAGGGCCGGTGCAAGGATTTTTAGCTATGCAGACAAAGATAAATTTTGACACTTCCCCCCACCCCCCCCCCACCCCCCCACTTCTCTGCAACTTCACCTGTGTGTATTGTTGTAACCTTTCAAATTTCTTACCCCTTATGTGCTCTAGTGTATTTTATTCCCCATTTAGTGTGTCTTACAACCCCCTTTTATGTCTCTTACTTCCTCTAGCCCCTTTGTGTGCCTCTTACCCAAGCCCCTTTTTGTGTCTCATTCTTACCCCAGCCCCTTTCTGTGTCTCTTTCTTACCCCAGCCCCTTTCTTTGTCTCCTCCTCCTTTACATACAGAGACATACATACATACAGAGACATACAGAAACATATATACAGAGACATACAGGCATACCGAGACATACAGAAACATGCAGAGAGAGGCATACATGCATGCAGAGACATATATATATATATACAGGCATACAGAGACATACATATATGCATACAGAGACATACATACATACACATGCACAATTACATACTTACATCTGTATAACCTGATCGCTGGGGTGCATGCTGTCCGGCTCTGTGGAGTCCTGTCCTGCAGCCCAGCCCCATTACTGAGCGCCACACTGCCTACGGCGGACACCAGGTTAAGAGGCTGGACTGGGCGGGCGGTAGGAGGCTGGGCTCCGCGGGCACGAAAGATCTGGGCTTTGCTTGGCCACACTTCAAGAAGTTAACCGGCTGGAGAGGAGCACAGTGCGCTTCTCTCCTGCCGGTCATCCTGACATTGCGCCCTCAGGGCCAGTAGTTATGCTTACTTTAAAGAGCATAAAAATTCATCTCTACTTGTGCTTGCACATGATTGGGAGGAAAAGATATTTAACAATAGATCTTTTTTTCCACTTCCCAGACAAACCTTCAGTATAGACTCTATACTGACATCTCTAATGAGACAGAAAGGGGTGTTTTATAAACCCTTAAACATTTAACCCTTTATAGGAGTTAAGGGTTTATAAAACACCCCTTTCTGTCTCATTAGAGATGTTTACACTTTGTCTGATACCAGCAAAGTTTATTGTATGTGTAGAAGCCCTATAAAGGGTTAAATGTTAAAGGGTTTATAAAATACCCCTTCCTGTCTCACTGGAGATTCTTGGCTGATATCAGCATATCTAATGGCTAGTGTAGGAACTCACCTATTGAGGCTTCGCTTGACGTGGCTGGTGAGCTTATATATTCAAATGGCCATTGGAATCAAACTAAAGAGCCTCCATTTTGTTTACATGCACATGGGGATTTAGGCCAGAGCACAGGTAACGTTCTCTTTGTTTTTACCATGTATTTTAAGCTGTTGGATACTAAGCTACTGCTGCTGTAAGTGCGGTGCTTTATCTTTGTGTTTGTGTTTGTATTATATTACTTTGTTATTAGTACAGTTTGCCTTTAAAAAATTGTAATACGTGATTTTAATGATGCAAAAATAAGGTACACGGGGACTTTATTAACTGTATCTGTGAAATCTACAATTTGATTTATATTTATATATTTTCCAATATTCTAATGGCATATAACATTGCCTTAGGTTATTATGTTTAATTTATGTGTAATTATTCATTTTTTTTTATCTTTCTCCTCTTTTAATCCCATCAGTTTATGTAGTTATTGTTGCTAATTATCAGATTTCTGCATACGTATAAAAATTCAACCTCAAGCTAAAAGAAATAAATACAAAAAAAATAAAAAATCTGAATAAATTCATTTTTAAATGAAATTCCTGACATTTATTGTTGCTAATCTAAATGTATGTCTGAGCTGTCTGTTTCCTGTGGCTTTTTGGCAAGGTGTCTTTCTGTTGCAGTACAGATGAGGAAATCATTTCTCAAAAAGCATTTGAATCTGTCAGTCAGTGTAGGTAGCGTTTGCTGCTACTGCAGGGGGGTGAAGCCAAGCCTGCACACTGCAAGATGTCTAAGCGAAATATATTCTAAACACAAACTTGTACTGCTAAACCAACAAAACTAATATAAAATAGCAAATAAGTAGGTCACAAAGGTGTGCAAAAAAACAAAACAAAAACAAACTGAGAATTAAATTACGTGAATGAAAAATAAAAATAAAAAGAATTCAACAATTTATTAGCTAAACAAAAACAAGGTTATTTTTTTTTTTCTTTTCTTGTTTTTTGAAACAATCATGTTCCTGGTGCACAATAGTAACAGCTCCCGAGGGCAGTAAATCAGTCTCCCAACTTTAAGAACACAAGGAGATAGTACAGAACAGCTTCTGTTGTTGATGCTTTATTTTAAACCAACAGAATAGTGACATTTTTGTAACAATCGTTATTTATTCTTGTTACAGAGTTGATATACCAGCTAGATAATATAGCATTTCATGATATTTTTTTTTTTTTACCAGGGCATGTACTAACCTTTGCAAATTAATAAAAATTATATAAAAATGAGTTGTGTATGAAAATAAAGGTCAATAATGATTGCACTGGCATATGTTTAAGCTTTTACTGCCAAAAACTCAATATAGCAAATATAGTTGTACTACTGTGATAATGGTTAACGAAAAATAGCCAGAAAAAGGCACCTGCAAAAATGAGCTTGTTAAAACACCCATGTGGAAGATTTTAAATGTGTGGTCAGTCAGCATGCTAAAATAATTCTTTAAGCTAATATATACAAATTGTTGTGTAGGCGCTTCAAATATTTAGTGCGTGGGTGTGAAAAAGGTGTAATCCATTATCACCTAAAAAACAAATAATCGATAGAATAAAAATTGATTCACACACACAATGTAGGTGTAATATACCAATATACCACCTATTACAGATATTAATGATGCAGTTACATCTGTAATTACATAGTAATAATGATACAGTCAACGATTAAAAAAAAGTCGATACACAGTGGCAGGTAATCTTTATTCATGTTCACAAATGCTCTATGTCCTCAAAATCACAGGAAATGGCTTTTAAATTGTTATCCTGTTGGTACAGAACACCCACATTTCATTGTCTGTCCCCTGCCATTTTGAACAGATGCTTGAGATGAGGGGAGTGGGAAGATACATATACCCATATTTGGTGGTTGTGTTCCAGCCTGACCTTTTATTGGAGAAGTATTCAAAATCATATAGCGTGTTCTTCTAAAAAATACAAACATTCTATTGTTAGACATGTATGCAATGCCATTGAAACTCTTTTACTGCTTCATTGGAGCGGGTAAGAACACACCTTATATTGGCAACAGACTTGGTAAGGTGGAGGAGATCAAATTAGTGGAGATGATGATGTCATCGTCTCATGGCAGGTCCATATGGGCAATCCGTGAGTTTCCTTCTTAGCTTCTGAATCCTTCATGTCATTGAACTTAATTTTATCATGAGGCCCTGCTCCACATTACGCACAATTGACTGACTTAGTAAGAGGGTGTTTCTTAATCTTCACAAAGCCATAGCTTGTTCTATCTATTCTTTTCTCTCCCCCCACCTCCCTTTGTTTTTTATAGAAATTTCTTACCAATGTTTTTCAGTTTATCAAACAATTGCGATTTCATTTCAGGGACGTGCAGTTATCCTTATGTTACTTAATGTATTTTGTCTCTTATTATACTTTCATTTATATATGCCATGTTTTTGAAAACAGACAAAAAGATTCATTAAAAAAATAGCCAAAGAAAAAAATGGGCATTTGAACACAGTCAAGAAAAGTATCTGTGAAAAATATGGAGACCAGGTCACCTCACATGACCACATCATATCTTCCCCATAATCATTTCCCATAACGCTAACTTGGGTTTTTTGGGGACTTAAATTAATTTTATATATAATATATGTCTCTTTTACTCTTCACCTACATATATATGGGGCAATGACTGCATTACCCATATCTCAAAGGGAAATCTACAAGATAAAATAGTTAAATTGCAGCTGGCTTAGAGGCATGAACAAGACAATTGAAATCATTTTTTTAATTTAATTTGCTTGCAAACCCTTCCAGATATAATCACACTGGAAAGTAATTAAGCTTACCCTATGTTGCACCCCTTGTATGTTTATATTACTGCTTAATCTAAAATAAATAAATAAATGATCAAGAGATGTTTCTGAAGTTTAAGCAAATTCTCTTGAGTGAAGAACCACAAGAACCATGTTTCATTATCTGGCAGTTCAACGGATTACGCTTGGTGTTCTTCAGATGACCAGAGATAAATACAAGCTTGACTGCATAATGACAACTATGAAATAATGTTTTGCTAGAGGGATACAGTTCTGGACCTGGATTTCAAGATATAGGATAGACCTTTTAGTTCCACTGAAAAGGCATTTTAGTGTTACAGCATGAAATGTGATTATTGATTATTCTGCGCTTCCAATTTTGCTTCAACAGTTTGTAGATTACCTTATTATTTACCAGCATAACAAATAACCTTGAGCAACATTCAAACATAAATGATTAGCTGATATTACTTTGGATGGACTGCAACATCAAAATGCTAACTAGGGTTAAATATCCAACATTAGTGTCAACCATTGCTTTGCAGCTAAATGGAAGCAGGTCTCCACATCAATGTACAACAGTTGGTGTAAAGCCTTCACAGATGAGTGAGAGCAGTTATAACAGCAAAGGTTGTACCTATTCCATATTAAATCACCCAGTCCATGCAGGGCCAGTGCAAGGATTTTAAACTACACAGGTGAAGATGCATTTTGCCACCCCCTTCAACCCTCCTGCAAAAAAAAAAATGCATCTTCACCTGTGTGTCTTGTCTTAACCCCCTTTTAATTTCTTACCCCTTTTGTGCTCTAGTGTATTTTATTCCCCCTTTGTATGTCTCTTATTTCCCCCAGCCCCTTTGTGTGCCTCTTAACTCCAGCCCTTTTCTGTGTCTCATTCTTACCCCAGCCCCTTTCTGTGTCTCTTTCTTATCCCAGCCCTTTCTTTGTCTCCTTCTCCACCACAGTCCCTCTGTGGGGGTCTTTTTCCCCTCAGTCCGTTTTGTGTGACTTTCCTCATAAGCCACAGGCACACAGGCATCATTTTCAGGCGCACAGACATAAAAGGCACACAATCAAAGTCATACAGGTACACTGTCATACAAACACAGACATAATCATACAGAGACATACATACACAGAGACATACAGTCAGAGACATACTGACACACATGCAGAGACATAGACACAGACACACAGAGACATACAGGCAGATATATACACACATACAGAGACATACATACATACAGAGACATACATGCATACAGAGGCATACCGTCATACAGACTCATACACACATACACACATACAGGCATACAGAGACATACAGGCATACAAAAACATACATGTAAAGACATACAGGCATACAGAGACATACAGGTATACATACAAATACATACAGAGACATACAGGCATACAGAATTATGCATACATATACATACAGGCATACAGAGGCATACAGAAACATACATACAATGACATACAGGCATACAGACACATACTTAAAGAGTCATACAGGCATAAAATACGACATAAACTAAAATGACTCTAGTCAAAAGACTATGACTAAAACTCAATTGAAATTTGCTGTCAAAATTAACACTGCTAACCATGGCATTTTCTCTGAAAAGACAGTGTTTACTGCAAAAAGCCTGCAGGGACTGACTATGCTCACCAGAACAGCTACATTAAGCTGTAGTTGGACTGGTGACTATAGTGTCCCTTTAACATGTGTAGATTTGTTTGACTAGGTACGGAAGATTACATCTTTTAAATGAGATACATTTGCTGCCTCGCTAAGTCCGGCTCTTTCGATTGTTCATAATAACATTAGTTAATGTCTGAGACTTTAGCGGTCGAATTTGTTCCCAAAAACTTCCTGCCAGGTCACCCTGCATCCGACTGCCTTTGGTATGGTGCAATTGGTGCTGATGAATTATCCCTGTATTTTATGTACTCCAGAAATGATAGTTTTGCTTATTAAAGAAGCCATTTAACCCCTTAAGGACCGCTGACGGTTCAGGACCGTCAGCGGTAAAACGTGCGTTTGAACCGCTGACGGTCCTGAACCGTCATAACGGTTTTGGGCAACTTACCTGATCGCCGTCTGTCCCACGGCGGCGATCAGCTCTCCTCCCGGTCCAGGGGGGTTGCCTGTCTGCCCGGGCAGTCCCCCCTCGGCAGATCAGGACCCCACGGCCATGTGATCACTCGATCACATGACCGCAATAGGGGTCTGTGTATCTGCCTGCATCTGTAAAATCATAAAATAAAGTGTAAAAAAAAAAAATCAGTGTAAAAAAAATAATATGTGTATATATATATGATATATATACATGTATTATATCTATATATACCTATATATAATATATGTATATATATCATATATATAATGTCACACTAAGTGTATTTTTATATTTATATATACGTATATTAATATAAAAATACACTTATATTTAAATTACACACGAATATATACAATATATATAATAACTATATATATGGTATATATATATTATTATAAAATAATATGTTAATAAAAATAAATAACAAAAAATAAAAATAATTTTTAATAATTAAAAAAAAATTATATATATATATATATATATATATTCAATTTTATTCTAACAGTATTTTGATATTGATATAGATATATTTATATCAAAATACACTTAGAATGTAATGATATATATATCTATGTATAAATAAATAAATAAAAATAATACGAAATATACATATGTCCACATACATAATTACATAAATAATTTCATAAATATACACGTAGACGTCAAATATATAAATATGTACATATATTAAAATTCTACGTGCATATTTATGTAATATTTTTACCTAATTAAGTAATTTTAATGATTGCAATTTGAGGGACCTGCCTGCCAACCCAGGCCAAAAGTCCAGATAATTTAATTTGCTAGCACTGTGTTTAACCCTGTAACTTTCTATGACACCCTAAATCCTGTACATGGGGGTACTGTTTTACTCGGGAGACTTCGCTGAACACAAATATTAGTGTTTCAAAACAGTAAAACATATCACAGCGATGATATTGTCAGTGAAAGTGAAGTTTTTTGCATTTTTCACACACAAACAGCTCTTTCACTGAGGATATTATTGCTGTGATATATTTTACTGTTCTGATACACTAATATTTGTGTTCAGCGAAGTCTCCTGAGTATAACAGTACCCCACATGTAGAGGTTTTATAGTGTTTGTGAAAGTTACAGGGTCAAATATAAGACTTGATTTAACTTTTTTTTTTTAATTGAAATTTGTCAGATTGGTTAGGTTGCCTTTGAGAGCGTATGGTAGCCAAGGAATGAGAATTAGCCCCATGATGGCATACCATTTGCAAAAGAAGACAACCCAAGGTATTGCAAATGGGGTATGTTCAGCCTTTTTTAGTAGCCACTTAGTCACAAACACCGGCCAAAGTTAGCGTTTTTTGCATTTTTAACACACAAACAAATATAAATGCTATCTTTGGCCAGTGTTTGTGACTAGGTGGCTACTAAAAAAGACTGGACATACCCCATTTTGAATACCCTGGGTTGTCTACTTTAAAAAATATGTATATGTTAGGTGTGTTTCGGGGATTTATGACAGATAACGGTGTAACAATGTCACTATTGATACATTTAAAATATATATATATTGAAACAGCAATTTCCTACTTGTATTTATAGGCCTATAACTTGCAAAAAAAAGCAATAAAGCATGTAAACACTGGGTGTTTTTAAACTCGGGACAAAATTTTGAATCTATTTAGCAGTTTTTTTCATTAGCTTTTGTAGATAAGTAAAAGATTTTTCAAGTAAAAGTCCAAAAACATGTTTTTTTTTTTTTATTTTTCACCATATTTTATTATTTTTTTTAAATACAATATATGACATAATATAAATACTGGTATGTAAAGAAAGCCCTTCTTGTCATGAAAAAAACAATATATAACTTGTATGGGAATTGTAAATGAGAGAGCGGAAAATTACAGCTAAACACAAACACCACAAAAGTGTTAAAACTGCTCTGGTCCTTAACGTACAAACATCGCAAAAACAGGCCGGTCCTTAAGGGGTTAAATAAAAATGAGCTTTGTCAGACATGGTAAGTTAATGAATAAATGTATGGCTAAATTGTTGTTCCTTTGTGAATTTTACACATGATGAACCTCCCAAGAATCAGCTATGATATGTAATTACAAAAAAAAAAAAGATCTACTAATAAATAGGTTATTTACCTGTCAAGTCCTACTCTGTATGTTGCCCCACCCTGTATAATCAAGTAAAATCAAGATAAACACTAAAGTCAGGAAATGCCAAAAATACACATCCAACCATGAAGGGGGACTTTGGCATGCCCTTATGATTCATTATATTATGTTTTCTTTTTATTCCTTTTTTTACAGTATATACAGGGAGTGCAGAATTATTAGGCAAATGAGTATTTTGACCACATCATCCTCTTTATGCATGTTGTCTTACTCCAAGCTGTATAGGCTCGAAAGCCTACTACCAATTAAGCATATTAGGTGATGTGCATCTCTGTAATGAGAAGGGGTGTGGTCTAATGACATCAACACCCTATATCAGGTGTGCATAATTATTAGGCAACTTCCTTTCCTTTGGCAAAATGGGTCAAAAGAAGGACTTGACAGGCTCAGAAAAGTCAAAAATAGTGAGATATCTTGCAGAGGGATGCAGCACTCTTAAAATTGCAAAGCTTCTGAAGCGTGATTATCGAACAATCAAGCGTTTCATTCAAAATAGTCAACAGGGTCGCAAGAAGCGTGTGGAAACACCAAGGCGCAAAATAACTGCCCATGAACTGAGAAAAGTCAAGCGTGCAGCTGCCAAGATGCCACTTGCCACCAGTTTGGCCATATTTCAGAGCTGCAACATCACTGGAGTGCCCAAAAGCACAAGGTGTGCAATACTCAGAGACATGGCCACGGTAAGAAAGGCTGAAAGACGACCACCACTGAACAAGACACACAAGCTAAAACGTCAAGACTGGGACAAGAAATATCTCAAGACTGATTTTTCTAAGGTTTTATGGACTGATGAAATGAGAGTGAGTCTTGATGGGCCAGATGGATGGGACCGTGGCTGGATTGGTAAAGGGCAGAGAGCTCCAGTCCAACTCAGACGCCAGCAAGGTGGAGGTGGAGTACTGGTTTGGGCTGGTATCATCAAAGATGAGCTTGTGGGGCCTTTTCGGGTTGAGGATGGAGTCAAGCTCAACTCCCAGTCCTACTGCCAGTTTCTGGAAGACACCTTCTTCAAGCAGTGGTACAGGAAGAAGTCTGCATCCTTCAAGAAAAACATGATTTTCATGCAGGACAATGCTCCATCACAGGCGTCCAAGTACTCCACAACGTGGCTGGCAAGAAAGGGTATAAAAGAAGAAAATCTAATGACATGGCCTCCTTGTTCACTTGATCTGAACCCCATTGAGAACCTGTGGTCCATCATCAAATGTGAGATTTACAAGGAGGGAAAACAGTACACCTCTCTGAACAGTGTCTGGGAGGCTGTGGTTGCTTCTGCACGCAATGTTAATGGTGAACAGATCAAAACACTGACAGAGTCCATGGATGGCAGGCTTTTGAGTGTCCTTGCAAAGAAAGGTGGCTATATTGGTCACTGATTTGTTTTTGTTTTGTTTTTGAATGTCAGAAATGTATATTTGTGAATGTTGAGATGTTATATTGGTTTCACTGGTAAAAATAAATAATTGAAATGGGTATATATTTGTTTTTTGTTAAGTTGCCTAATAATTATGCACAGTAATAGTCACCTGCACACACATATATCCCCCTAAAATAGCTAAAACTAAAAACAAACTAAAAACTACTTCCAAAAATATTCAGCTTTGATATTAATGAGTTTTTTGGGTTCATTGAAAACATGGTTGTTGTTCAATAATAAAATTAATCCTCAAAAATACAACTTGCCTAATAATTCTGCACTCCCTGTATATAAAGAGTTTCTTAACTATTTTTTGACATAGGCTACCTGAATTACATCAATATCATTAATTTGTCAATCTAGTTTTCAATTGTAAAATTAGCTTAGTGACCCATTCTTCAATTGCATTCTAATACGTAACAAAATAAATTCTCAATCAACCTTCACAAGACTCTTCCCAGTCAAGTGGTCTTCAATTCACTGGGGAAAGCAATGCCTCTACAGAAATTTATTTGTTCTGGCAGTTGCCTGGGGCCTGATGAATCTGATGTGCCTTCAAACCAAAGGGGGGCCATTGGCAATAACACGCGGACACAGTTCTAAGTCCCCAGTCAGGGATTAAGAAACAATGGATTTTTTATTATGTGCGCAAACGTCCTAGTGAGACTATAAAAAGCATTGTATGCTTTGTTTGATTTTCACTAAATTCCACCTTCCTTAAGGAGTTCCTCTGGGATTTTCCAACAGGTATTCTACTAACACATTAAACATCTCTCCAGTGTCCTCGCTGAATGCTCCAAGTAGTTTTATCTTAAACAGCTTCAGAAATGTATTACAAGGGGTCATGAAGCATTTAGAAATGTGAGTATGATGAGTTATCAATAGGTATAGTGGATTATAACCTGTCTAAACTAAATTGCATTTAGATTATTTTTTTCAGACTTGTGAACAGGTGCTAAAGCAGTACTTAACAACTGCATATACTTAACATATGCAGGTTAGAATTTACATATAGTTATGTTTGGTATATTTTTTCTTTCTCAATGTTCTTTAGTTTTTGTATAGTAATTTGTGATTAGTTCTGCCCTGTAAGTCCACTTTGTCTACTCCTCCCCTCCACCCAGCTGTGTTTCCTTTTTGCTCCAAAAGTACTGCTGTACTTGATATCATGACTTACGGTATTGTACACTACAATTAAACTTCAACTTCTAAAATATATTTAGTGCCCTTGAAGTTCTAATTATGGGATCTGCTCAGCAATACGAAGCCAAAGCCAATAAGCAGAAATAAATGCTCAGGAACACTCTCTCGGATAAGCTAGTAAGGGAAACCACCACAGGGCAATGGGGAGAAGTAAAAATGTGTTTAAATAAACCTCTTACAGACCTGATTGTCCAAAATCGGCCTTTGACCCCAGAACGTGCGTGTCTCCTCTGTGACGTCACACACATGTTGATGCGTTGATGTGGATCTGCAGTGGCCGGCATTCACCAACATGTTGCAGGAGTCAGATATACTGACGCATGGCCACTGAGCGGAACTTTCGTTATTGTCAGGAAGGCAATTACTGCAGATACCGCAAGGTGAGGATGAATATGTTACATTACCCCCCACGTGATGACCGCCCAACGGGCAGGCAGGACCAGGTTTGAGAGGAAACTTGGCATGGAAAGAACGAATCTTGCAGCCAGCATGAATGTCAGAAGCCGGAACCCAAGAATGCTCAGCAGGCCCATACCCCCTCCAATCAACCAAATACTGTAAAGAACCACGATACAACCTGGAATCAGTTATGGAGGAGACTTCATACTCCTCCTGTCTAGAAACAACTAATGGAGGAGGGGGTACACTTGGGACAGTATACTTATTGCAAATAAGTGGTTTAAGTGACGAAACATGAAATGTAGTAGGAATACGCAAGGAGGCAGGAAGAGCCAGATAATAAGAAACAGGGTTAATTCTCCGAATAATGCTAGAAACTTTGAATTTGATGTTGCGCGATGATAACCACACCCTCTCACCCACCTTGTAAACAGGGTTGGCACCCCGCCGTTTATCAGCATGATAAGAGCGGAGTGAACTTTGGTCCAGGTCTCACGAATAGAAGTGAGGTGATCATCCAGAGCAGGGAGAGCTGTGTCAGAAAAAACAGCTGGTAGGAGAACAGGATGATGGCCATTATTGACAAAAAAATGGACTATGTCTGGAAGAGTCATGGGTGGCATTGTTCCCGGCAAACTCGGCCCAGGGCAATAATTCCGACAAGTTATCTTGAGTATTATTCACAAAACAACGTAAGTACAATTCCAATGATTGGTTAGCTCTCTCAGCCGTTCCATTGGTCTGGGGATGGTAGGAGGAAGAAAATGACAATTCAATACCCAACTGTTTATTGAAAGCCCTTTCAAAAACGAGTTACAAACTGGGAACCTCTGTCAGACACAATATTTTGAGAGATACCATATAGCCTGACAATGTCTTGTATAAAGATAAGAACCAGGTCTTGAGAGGAAGGCAATTTTTTGAGAGGAACAAAATGAGCCATCTTGGAAAAGCGGTCAACCACCATAAGGATAGGGGTATAACAGTTAGAACTAGGAAGTTCCACGATGAAATCCATGGATAAATGAGACCATGGAACACTAGGTACAGGAAGCGGATGTAATCCACAAGGAATTTTATGAGGAACCTTAGAAACTGCGCACACTGAACAGGCCTGCACATATTCCTTGAAATTTTTCCTGAGTGAATCCCACCAAAATGATCTCAGGATAGCGAATGTGGATTTATTAATGAGATGGACTGCCCAGCAGTCACATTGTTGTGGAATACCCTCATTACCTTCTCCCTTTCGATCAATGGAACAAACAATTTATCTGGAGGTTTATTGCAAGGTGCCTGGGATTGAGCCTCTAAGATAGCACCAAGCAGAGGTGATGATAAGGAAAGGACAGTGGAGGCAATGATACACTCAGGTGGAACAATAGAGGATGTCTCCTGTTGATTCAACGTCAAACTGTCTAGATAAGGCGTCAGCTTTAACGTTTTTGGGACCAGATCTGTAAGTTATAACAAAGTTAAATCGAGATAAGAACAAAGACCATCTAGCCTGTCTAGAAGACAGTCGTTTAGCATCACCAATATATGTCACCTTTTTGTGGTCAGTTATGATCAAAAGGGGGTCCTTGGACTAAGCACTAGTATAATGGCCAACAATTCTCTGTTACCAATATAATTACGCTCTGCTGGAGACAACTTTCTACAGAAGCACCCACATGGATGCAAAGGGGTATCCTTACTCTCCCTCTGAGAAAGAACAGCCCCTACCCCAGTTTTGGAGGAATCAACCTCCAGTATGAAGGTTTTGCTAGTGTCAGGATGTACTACAATGTCAGCTGAAGCAAACAAAAATGTTTAAGAAGTTCAAAAGCTTCTCTAGCTTCCTTAGACCATATCGTACAACTAGCCCCCTTACATGTCATATTGGTGATTGGGGCTATCACAGAAGGGAACCCTTTGATAAATCTCCTGTAATAATTAGCAAACCCAATAAACCTTTGAATGACTTTTAGTCCAGTAGGCAATGGCCAATGTAGAACAGCCTCTAGTTTATGAGGATACATCTGAAAACCAGAGGCAGAAATATTATACCCCAAAAACTGTACCTCAGTCTGGTCAAAGATGCATTTCTCAAGTTTGCAATAAATTATTTTCTTAAGCAAGTTTTGCAGCACTTGTTTGACATGTTTGTGGGGAGTCTGAAGGTCAGGGGAATAAATAAGGATATCATCCAGGTATACTAGAACAAATGAATACATATAGTCTCTGACATCATTAATAAGGTCCTGAAACAAGTCCGGAGCATTGCATAACCCGAAGGGCATGACAAGGTACTCATAATGCCCACTTCTAGTGTTAAATGCCGTTCTCCACTCATGACCTTCCTTAATCCTTACCAATTTGTTTGCACTCCTGAGGTCAAGTTTAGTAAAGACTTTAGCACCCTGGAGTCTGTGAAACAATTCGGAGATGAGGGGAATGGGATATGCATTCTTTTTGGTGATCTTGTTTGAAGGACCACTTCAGGCAAACAGACCATTTCAGCTTAATGAAGTGGTCTGGGTGCCAGGTCCAGCTAGGGTTAACCCATTTTTTTTATAAACATAGCAGTTTCAGAGAAACTGCTATGTTTATTAATGGGTTAAGCCTTCCCCCAAATCCTCTAGTGGCTGTCTCATTGACAGCCGCTAGAGGCACTTCCGTGATTCTCACTGTGAAAAATCACAGTGAGAGCACGCAAGCGTCCATAGGAAAGCATTGTAAATGCTTTCCTATGCGACCGGCTGAATGCGCGCGCAGCTCTTGCCGCGCGTGCGCATTCAGCCGACGGGGCGGAACGGAGGAGGATCGGAGGCAGAGATCTCCCCGCCCAGCGCTGGAAAAAGGTAAGTTTTACCCCTTTTCCCCTTTCCAGAGCTGGGCGGGAGGGGGTCCCTGAGGGTGGGGGCACCCTCAGGGCACTATAGTGCCAGGAAAACGAGTATGTTTTCCTGGCACTAGAGTGGTCCTTTAATCAACCCTGTAATCAATGCATGGGCATCATTCTCCATCTTTTTTAGATACAAAAAAGAACCCTGCACCAGCAGGCGAGGATGATTTACGTATGTGGCCCTTACTTACTAATCCATGAGTCTACTCTCCTTTGGAGATAAGGCATACACTGCCCTCTTTGTGGGTATGTGCCAGATAGCAGATTTATGGAGCAGTCATAAGATCTGTGAGGACAAATGTGATAAACTCATTTAACCTCTTTAGATCTTTGGCAGCAATTTCATCAAGAATTGCCTTGAATAGTCCTTCTTTAAATGCAGAGATTAAACAGCTATTAGTCCAGTCTACCTCAGAAGCCAAGGTGCGAAATTCTATGGCATAATCTGAGATAAACCGGGTCCCTTGTTTGATACGCATTAGGGCAGTGGAAGCGTCATCCTCCCTACCCAATGGTTCAAATGTTAATTTGAATTCCACAATGAATTCCTGGTAGTTATACGCAATACTCCTATTACTCTCCCATAAAGGATTGGCCCAAGCTAAGGCTTTACCTTTTAGTTGGTTCATTAGGTAACCAATCTTAGCTCTATCCGAGGGAAAAGATCCCGGTAAGGCCTCAAAGTGGTACTCAATTTGATTCAGAAATCCCCAGAATTCTTGAGTATTGCCATCAAAATGCAGGGGTGGAGGTAGGGAGATAGTAGGTGCCTTATGTACTATAGGTGGAGGTACTTTAGGCAGAGGTGACATACTCAGAGAAACCTCAGGCTGTAAATGCGCGGTTCGAGTAAGAAGCATACTGAAAGCCTGGGCAAATTGATCCATATGGTGATCATTCTCCTCTAGCTTTCTCACGCAAGCTGCTATGTGCTGACACAATTCTGCAGGATCTATGGCCCTGTCGTAATGTCAGGATACTAGTTGATCCAGCACGAAGAATTTTACCACACCTAGGACTAAAGGTAACATCTTAGCGGGCCTTAGAATGACCGGACTTAATGTACCAGAGAATAGTCAGTATACTTGCTGAGGTCAGGGACACAGAAGGAGACACAACGATGAGGGAAAATCAAAAGTCAAGGATACCAGAATACAGGGAAGTCAATACTAAGCCAAAGTCAATAAGCAGAAATAAACACTCTCTCGGATAACCTACTAAGGCAAACCACGACAGGGCAATGAGGAGAAGTAAAAATGCGTTTAAATAAGCTTCTTACAGATCTGATTGGCCGCAATTGGCCTTTGACCCCAGAACGTGCGTGCACGTTTCCTGCGTGATGTCACACGCACGTTGACATCGTCATTACCGTGGGTGGACGTGGGGTTATAAAATGGTGTGGATCCGCAAATGAAATGAAGGGGATTTATTGTTTTTTGATACTCTGATTGAAACTCTTATTTCTCTACCAGTGATGGCATTCTGACTGAAACTGTCTGTTTTCAATGAGAGACTATATTCTGATTGAGGCTCTCCTGAGTGCACAATGATAGTAATTCAATTTTTGTGTTGAGGCTGCACAGGATTGAGGACCTGATTATCAGCCTCTTTGACCAGCATCCAACCAACAGAAGGTCACATAACACCACTATTAATGTTGGTTAAGATTGAGGATTGTTGTAGTTAATTAACCATTTTCCTGTCAAGATACTTAGTTGCAATTGCATGAAGGTTGCAAAGAATGCTAGCTTGTCAGTATCTAGTCTTATCAGGCCTTTAAACTCAGTTGGAGAAGGGCTAAGCAAGAAGGGTATTTTCCATAGGGTGATGCTTTATGGCTGTAATGTCTCACGTTTCCATCATAACACCAAGACCAAGGGGACAGATTGACAAGCGTAGTATTGCACACATTCTAGATTAGTAAAGGAGACCTTTGTAACAAGCGGATCCTAATAGTAGCTCTGCACACACAGAAAAAAGGTTCGTAGTAACCAGTAGGTCAGAAAGGTGGGGGCCCTCATACAGGAGTAGAGAAATGGAAAAGGTGAGAAAAGAATGGACAAAATAAAGCCCTATCTACACCTATAAACCATTTGAAACTCACTGTCTATTTGAAAAAAGAGTCCTCAAAATAGCATGGTAATAAGAGATAAAGTGTATAAGGAAAAAGGGGGAGGAGGAGTACATCACTCCAGAAAACCTTTCCCAATATAGATATTTAAATCCCCTGTAACTCAGAATAAATCAGACGAAACGGACTAACAGAGGTAAATACCTCACAAAACAAAAAAAGGGGGACATAGAGTGCCCACACTATGAACAGGAAGACAGACTAACTATGATACTAGGTGGATGAGTCTTCAAGGGTGAACAGACCCAGCCCCTAAACTGAGACCAAACCACCCCAACGAAACTGTCACTGTCCAAGCACCAAGACCTAAATAAACTGATAAACTAACTAAATAAAACCATACTAACTACCTAAGTGCTACCTAGTGAAAAATAATATGAAGTAAAGAAACGCTCAACGTGCGTTTTGGCGTAATGTACGCCGTCGTCATAAAACTCGGTCATGGGACTAAATGCAGCATTCAATTCAAAGCATTACTATGAGAAGCATTTTATTGGATGCGTATGGGGTGTTTGGCATGCATGCACATCATGCCAATTCTTGAGGAGCATTAAACTGGACTATTGCTGAGAGAGCAGTGACTACAGGATGATGTTGTGGGAGGTAGTGTGGGCAGCAGCACAGAGGGAGTCTTGGCATTGGTAAAAAGGTAAGTAAAGCCTTTTTTTCACTATTTCATTGCAGTTGGCAGGGACTCTAATCTAAATATGGACCAGAGCACTATAGCATTATGAATGCAGGGTTGCTGTAGCTGAGAGTGTTTCCTGCTTCACTCGTAGTTAAAAGTGGGAGTAAGAGCTTCTGATAGAAAAGCATCGGTTGTGATCAGGTTGATGCAGGCAATATGACTGTAAGGGCCTTGCCTCCGTACTGTAAATGTGCATACATACTTGATGACACGCAAATCTATCTGTCCTCTCCTGATCTCTCCCCATCCCTCTTAACTAGTGTCTCTGACTGCCTCTCTGCTATTTCTAACTGGATGGCTGCCCACTTCCTTAAACTCAACTTGACCAAAACTGAAATTCTGGTCTTTCCTCCCTCACGTGTTGCCACTCCTGTGTCTGTGTCCCTCCAAGTCAACGGTGCTACCATCAGCTCCACCACGCAAGCTCGCTGCCTAGGTGTTCTCTTTGACTCCAACCTCTCCTTCATGTTCAGTCTATCGCCAAATCCTGCCGCTTCCATCTCAAAAACATTGCGCGCATCTGACCCTACTTAATGCCAGATGCGACTAAGGATTCCACTGTCCTCTCTCGCCTTGACTGCTGTAATCCGCTTCTCAGTGGTCTTTGTGCTCCCAACTTACACCGTTACAGTCCATAATCAATGCATAAGCGAGGCTCATCTTCCTTTCGCCCGCAACGCCCACGCCTCACCATTCTGTCAGTCCCTACATTGGCTTCCTCTAAGATATAGGGCTCAATTTAAAGTTCTGGTTCTTGGTTTCAAATCTCTACATAATGCTGCACCCACCTATCTATCCTCCCTAATACACAAGTATGTCCCGTCTAGGCCCTTACTCTCTGCCGAAGATACGTCTATCTTCTGTCCGTACTCCCACCTCTGATACTCGCCTTCAAGACTTCTTGAAGGCTGCACCGTTTCTGTGGAACTCACTTCCCTCCTCCGTTAGATGCTCACCCAGTCTCCACTCCTTCAAAAAATCATTTAAAAACCCACTTCTTCATAAAAGCTTATCAATTAAACGGTTAATAGCTCATACTGATTCCTCTCTTGCAGCTGTCATTAGTCTAATACTATCCTTACCTTTTGTGTCACTTTACCCCACTCCCTCTAGCAGGTAAGCTCATTTAGCAGGGCCCTCAACCCCTCTAATCCTGTGTGTCCAACTTGTCTGGTTACAACTACATGTTTGTTCGTCCACCCACTGTAAAGCACTGCAGAATTTGTTGGCGCGATATAAATAATAACATAATAATAATAATAATAATAATATTTCTATACAGTTGATCTCCCTTCACACACCACTGCATTCTTCCCTGCTTAGAGAGGGAGCCTGGAAAGGTTCTCTATATCCTCACCTGCTGCGTCCTTTTTCTCTTGCGAGATTGGCTGCCAGAGCGTTGCTGTGGGTTACACACTTTGCATCCTCCACACACACTGCATCCCTTACACATACAATGCATCCCTTAAACACACACACACACACTGCATCCTCCATACACACACTCTACATCCATTACACACACACTACACCTTCTATACATGCACACACTAAATCCCTTACACATACACCGCATCCCTTACACACACACACTCTGCATCCATTACACACACACTATCCAGTATACAAACATACTACATCCCCTATACACATACATTACATCCCTAACAAACACAAACAACATCCACCACTACAGTGTCTGTAAGATGGTGGTGGAATGGGGGGAGGACATTGTACGCAGACTGTAGACTGTCGGCAAGGGTTAGCCTTGTGGGCGAGTCCCAGGACTTAAGCAGTGTGACAGGGCCCTAACCGATGGCAGCCCTGATGAGATATTGTTGATGGAGCGTGTCAACTGCCATGCATGCGCCATGTGTCCCTGTGTATCTCCATGAGTGTATTTCAAGTAACATGTTTAATGATTCTTAAAAAGGAATACAGGTTTGTATCCTGAACATTAGAGTTTTCCTTTAATTGAATCGTGGTGTCAAATGCTGAATATTGAATATACATTTAAAAGAAAACAGAGAACCATATAAAATAAATGTTAACAATTTATAGGCCATTTTTAAAATGTTATTTAACAAAGTAATATTGAATCAAAGATAGTCAGTCTGTTGAAAATCTAACTAAGTGATGTAATAGAAAATAGTGACGATGTCTTTAATATACAGTAAAAAAAGAAATCACTAGAATAAGCTTCAAAAACTTACTGACACTGATATTCTTCAAGGTTGGTTTTGGTCTCAAAAGAAACATTTTTATTTATCGAGTATATTCTTTTTTATTATACTTTTCTCTGTAAAGGATTTTTCTGGATTTACTCTCTCAAGGTCAGTGTAATGATGCAGCCGTTTATATGATCTCATTACAAGCTCCAGGAAACAGTGCACTACTTCAATATTCTGCTTCTAGTCAGCTTCCTGTATATTACAGAGGATACTGGATACAGATACTAGGTAATAAACTATATTAGCATTTATCTGCACAATTAATTAATGCTTGTAAACTAAAACATTCAATAAGAAAAATAATTTTGATTAATTGTATAGCAGTATATGACGTCAAATGTGCCTCGGGGAAGAGGTGATGAAAGAAATGTGGATCCTTGGTGGGTCATGAACCTGGTCATAAAAGATGTGCGAGATGAAAAACACAATAAAGTGCTTAAAGGACCATTGAAAGCTTGAAGATATGACCTGGGTGCAGTGGTCCTGTAGTTTTAACTCAACAATGGAAAATATTGCTGTTTTGTAGAAATTGCATTGCAGGGTTAAAGGGACACTATAGGCACTAAAACAACTTTAGCTTAATGAAACAGTTTTGGTGTATAGATCATGCCCATGCAGTCACACTGCTCAATTCTCTGCCATTTAGGAGTTAAATCACGTTGTTTAGGCAGCCTTAGCCACACCTCCCTGCATATAACTTGCTGTTAGGATGTTTTTTCATAGACGGAGCCCTACATGCAGAAAAGGCCCGGAGAAAACAGAAGTGCAGTACAAAGTGGTCAGACAAAGAGTGGTCAGGAAAGCCAAAGATCAGAACACGCAGCCCAAGTTAGTTAGGAGTCAAGCAGGAGTCAAATACCAGGAAGCAAACGGGACAAGCACTGAAGGTAGTTAACACAGCAGGAGCACAGTATAACTGAGCAAAGAGTCTAGGGTTAGTGGAGTTTAAATAGAAAGAGGAGGTATGTTCACTTACTGTAGCTCCACCTCCAGTACATCCCCTGTGTTGAGCAGCTGTCCCTTTAAAAGTGCCTTGCTTTGGCATGCGTGTGCCTTAGAGTCTGTTTCAGTGCTCCATCTCTCTGCAATGAGGGAACAGAGAATGAAGTCCCCATCTGTGGTGACGTGTTTAGGAGGCGGCACTGACTGGTCCCAGGAGGATTGTGAGCAGACGGTGTCGCTGAATGGGCTGGCCATGCCGAATGGAGGGTCGTGCTCTGGCGCGGCGCCTCCATGTAGAGAGAGGGAGATGTGGCACTGGAGTGCGAGGCAGGTAAGCCAGGGAGCGGGGCGTCTGACATTTGCACTGCCTTCATAAACACTTAATTTAGAATTTATTTTTTTACTGCTCTATTAATAGCCTTCAGGAGCCTCCTGTGTGTGATTAAAGTTAAATTCACAGAGCAGGGGATAAAAACTTCAAAAACAAGGTAACATCTGATTGAAAATGAAATCCTTTTTTTCATGCAGGCTGTGTGTGAGTCACAGCCATGGGAGGTGTGGCTAGGGCTGCATAAACATAAACAAAAGTTATTTAACTCCTAAATGGCAGAGAATTGAGCATTACTCTATACACTTAAACTGCTTAATTACGTTAAAGTTGTTTTGGTGTCGATAGTGTCCCTTTAAGCATGCCTCTATGGCTGTTTTCCAGGCAGCCACTAAAGGCACTTCCTCTGCAACCATTGAGTGAACTCACTCATTGGATGAAATGCAGCTGATCCCACACATCCTCTATAATGAAAGCTGGGTTAGACATTCATCAAGGCAGCAATGCCTCCACTATGATGTGACATGATTAAAAGATCTAATCAAGGGTTTTCATATAGGCAACCTTAGTTTGAACATGCCCTACTGAATACCGTTACAGGAAGAGGAGAATTGGGAGCAAGAAGGAGATTTTAGCTCATGCATTAACAATAAATGGCTTAAGAAACAACACAAAACTATTTGGCGGATTTAAACATTAATTAGAGCTCTGACATTTATTCTCAAACACTGTGGTTAACCCACAAGGCTGTCTTACAAGGCCAGTGTTTTAAATATGCAGCAGAGATAAAAAGATCTAAGTGACAGAAGGTAGATAACCTGCGGATGGTAATTTCAAATTTGGCAGAACAACATTGAAGAACATTATCAGATGAAAATGAAGTAATAAATGCAAGGTCAGCCATAAATAATAGAACTGGAAACTCTGAATATAAATTGAGAATTTTTTTTTTCAAAAAAATACATTATATTCCAGGGGAAGAGCAAGTGCATTATTGGCACATAAATGTATGAAACCTGAAGCAAAAACAGCTTTAATGGGTTTTTTTTTCTGAACAGAGAACAAAATAAAAAATATTTTGAATGGAAACTAGGAATATGTCCAGGGATTTTTATGAATCTCTTTTTAATTGCCAGAAGCACACATATTCTAAACTCCCTACTGGGATTGTCTCTAAAACAAGTCGTTGAGGAGCCAACTCGTAAAGAGGCCATACTAGATTTAGTGTTAACAAATGGAGATTTGGTATCAGATATTACTGTAGGTGAAAGTTTAGGATCCAGTGATCATCAGTCAGTGTGGTTTAATATAAGAACAGTGACTGAGTCACACCACACAAAAACAAAAGTTTTAGACTTTAGAAAAACAGACTTTTCTAAAATTAGAATATGTGTAAAGGAGTCATTATCAGACTGGAGCAACTTAAATGGAGTCCAAAATAAATGGGATTATTTAAAAGCTGCACTACTGAAGGCAACAGAAATTGCATTAGGCTTGTCAGTAAAAGCAAAAAATTCAAGAAACCACTGTGGTACTCCGCAGATGTGGCCAAAATAGTAAAAAACAAAAAGTTAGCATTTAGTAATTATAAAAAAACCCAGAGTGAGGAAGACAGAATGACCTATAAGATTAGGCAGAAAGAGGCTAAGCAAGTTATAAGAGCTTCCAAATCACACACAGAAGAGAAAATAGCACAGTCAGTAAAAAAGGGGGACAAAACTTTTTTTAGATACATAAATGAGAAAAGAAAAGTAAAACAAGGATTAGTTAGATTAAAAACAAAAGAAGGAAGGTATGTAGATGAGGATAAAGGTCTAGCTGACTGCCTCAATGAATATTTTTGTTCGGTATTTACAGCTGAAAATGAAGGAAAGGGACCTCTGTTAAAAAAAAGGATAAATGAGTCATTTATTACATGTGAGTTTACAGAGGAAGAGGTTCTATTTCAACTGTCAAAAGTAAAGACAAATAAGTCAATGGGACCTGATGGAATACACCCAAAGCTATTAAAAGAGCTTAGTGGTGTAATAGCAAAACCATTAACAGATTTATTTAACCAATCATTGTTAACAGGAGTAGTCCCAGAAGATTGGAAGTTAGCGAATGTTGTGCCCATTCACAAGAAAGGTAATAAGGAGGAGTCGGGCAACTATAGGCCAGTAAGCCTTACTTCAGTAGTGGGGAAAGTGATGGAAACCATGTTAAAGGATAGGATTGTTGAACATCTAAAAACACATGGATTTCAAGATCATAGACAACATGGGTTTACTTCAGGGAGATCATGCCAAACTAATCTTATTGATTTTTTTGATTGGGTAACTAAAATTATAGATCAGGGTGGTGCAGTAGACATTGCTTACCTAGATTTCAGTAAGGCTTTTGACACTGTTGCACATAGAAGGCTTATCAATAAACTGCAATCTTTAAGTTTGGATTCCAATATTGTTGAATGGGTAAGGCAGTGGCTGAGTGACAGGCAACAGAGGGTTGTAGTCAATGGAGTATATTCGAAGCTTGGGCTTGTCACCAGTGGGGTACCTCAGGGATCTGTACTTGGACCCATTCTCTTTAATATTTTTATTAGTGATATTAGTGGTCTTGATGGTAAGGTGTGTCTTTTTGCGGATGATACTAAGATATGTAACAGGGTTGATGTTCCAGGAGGGATAAGCCAAATGGCAAATGATTTAGGTAAACTAGAAAAATGGTCAGAGTTGTGGCAACTGACATTTAATGTGGATAAGTGCAAGATAATGCATCTTGGACGTAAAAACCCAAGGGCAGAGTACAGAATATTTGATAGAGTCCTAACCTCAACATCTGAGGAAAGGGATTTAGGGGTGATTATTTCTGAGGACTTAAAGGTAGGCAGACAATGTAATAGAGCAGCAGGAAATGCTAGCAGAATGCTTGGTTGTATAGGGAGAGGTATTAGCAGTAGAAAGAGGGAAGTGCTCATGCCATTGTACAGAACACTGGTGAGACCTCACTTGGAGTACTGTACACAGTACTGGAGACCATATCTTCAGAAGGATATTGATACCTTAGAGAGAGTTCAAAGAAGGGCTACTAAACTGGTTCATGGATTGCAGGATAAAACTTACCAGGAAAGGTTAAAGGATCTTAACATGTATAGCATGGAGGAAAGACGAGACAGGGGGATATGATAGAAACATTTAAATACATAAAGGGAATCAACACAGTAAAGGAGGAGACTATATTTAAAAGAAGAAAAACTACCACAACCAGAGGACATAGTCTAAAATTAGAGGGACAAAGGTTTAAAAATAATATCAGGAAGTATTACTTTACTGAGAGGGTAGTGGATGCATGGAATAGCCTTCCAGCTGAAGTGGTAGAGGTTAACACAGTAAAGGAGTTTAAGCTTGCGTGGGATAGGCATAAGGCTATCCTAACTATAAGATAAGGCCAGAGACTAATGAAAGTATTTAGAAAACTGGGCAGACTAGATTGGCCCGAATGGTTCTTATCTGCCGTCACATTCTATGTTTCTATGTTTCTATGTTTCTAATTCAAAATTAGACAAAAAACAAAATCCAATAAAAAAATTTGACTCAAAATGTATTAAGTAACTTTCAGACAGAAGCTGAAAATGAACAATAATAATTAAATATCTCCACCTAGTAGCAAATCCCCTGATCCAGAATAAGTCCCTACACCAGGGACGCCCACATGGTAGATCCCCAGAAATTGTAGATCTACACCTCCCTTGATGCTTTGCATGCCTTTGGAATGCTTTTGGAATGACAAACCATCATGACAACTGTAGTTTTAAAACATCTGAGGATCTACCTTTTGGGCACCCCTGTCCTACACCCTGCTAAAGCCCTTAGTCAGCTCTTATCACCACCCTACAAAAAGATTATATCATGAATGTATGAGTTTAGGTAGAAGAAGAAGAGAAATATAAGATGTGAAAATAGTTGCAGTTTTAAAACAAAGAAAACCTCTCACCATTTGTTTAAACCTGATCCCAATACCCTCATAAATATTTATTAGAAGATATATATGAAGCTATTAATGAACCCGTTGAATGTTATGTTACTATATTTAATTCATTAAGACTAAGGAGGCTTTGTTCAGAGGCATCACTTGTCTGATGCTACTAGAAAAAAGTAATGTACTAGATCAATCTAGAAAGTTGAAAATGAAATGCCCGCTGACATCTCTAGATGCCGAGAAGGCTTTTGATCTTCTTCTTTGGGGGATACATGGAACACGTTTTAAAAAGGTTTGATTTACTTTCCTTATTGCGAAGAGCATTGATGGTGGTTTAAACAAATCCATCAGACAGTGTGACTCCCTCTCTTGTCCTTCTGAGTTTTAATATACTTGATGGTACATGACAAGGCTGCCCATTTCCTTAGCAATTGCGTTCAGAAAAAAAATGAATGTTCAATAAAAAAGGGTTTAAAGGATGAAATCAGCAGAGATTACTATTTACTGATGATAATATTGTGATATTTTCACTATTAACAACACTTCCCAATCTGTTGCACGTTAGAAGAATGTGGTAAAATATCTTACCATAAAAGGAACCATAGTTACATAGTTACATAGTTACATAGCTGAAAAGAGACTTGCGTCCATCAAGTTCAGCCTTCCTCACATTTGTTTTTTGCTGTTGATCCAAAAGAAGGCAAGAAACCCCAGTTTGAAGCACAATTTTGCAACAAGCTAGGAAAAAAAATCCTTCTTGACCCCAGAATGGCAGTCAGATTTATCCTTGGATCAAGCAGTTATTACCCTACATTGAAAGATTATATCCTTGAATATTCTGTTTTGCAAGTAACCATAATAAAGCCAAAGTGTTATGCGCAAATATCCGCAACTCAGCGTTATTATATTTATTTAGGAACATCCAAAACGGTTTTCCTAAACTGGTCCTAGTAGAAATTAAAAGAATAAAAAAGTTGTATCATTTGTGAATTCAGTTTTATTAACCAAGTTTCTGCTTCACATTTTAGGAACAATCTTACATTAATTGATTGTTCATTTTTTTCTTTTTTTGGGTTGGGAAATTCAGTCATCACTACTGAGTAATGACTACCATCTATAATTAAACAGATTAAAATAATATTCTTAAATAAATATATTCATTTTAAGAAAGATGGTGAGACCATCAATCATGATGATTATCTGGTAGAAAAGTATTGAAGATGCTTTTTGTGCATGCTTGGCAATTTCAGTGAGCTGTCAAGCCAGTGCTTCCCTGTGAAAATCATTCAATTCAATGCTTCTCTATGAGAAGAATTAGCCATATTTGTCATCATCATTCAGGCATGTTTTTGGACAAACATTGGTCCGAAATAGCACTGTTTTTATGTTGAAAGAGAAAAGGGCAGCATGCATAAACCAAATTGAATATATTAATATGTAGTAGTTTTGGTGATCACCAGGTCCCTTTAAGCAATAATCAGAAGAATCTGCTGCATGAAATGAATACTGGCATTCCCATAAAACGATTCTGTATTCTGAATGACCTTTTTCAACTCTAATTTTAAACCTTATCGATCTGCTCGACTGCTGCAAATGAATCATGAACTGAGCAGAGCCATCTGCAAACATTTTAATATTGTAAACTACAACTGACTTGTTGTTTTTTTGGTTTTTTTTGCATTGTAACTTCCCCAAGACATGCTACAACTGTCTAGGGTGTCAGCTATATATAGAAATATATCATGTTCTTAGCATTTTGGATACATTACTAGAGGAAATTGGATGACCCTTCTAATCAGTGTATTCAGTCAGACCCATTGCTAACAAGTGTATAAAAATACGCAATTTTCATAGACAGTTATTGGTGGCTGATGACCACACAACTCAATCCATGTGAAGGATCATAAAATTAATTGTCAGTTTATAAAAAGTTTCTATTTTTCCCCCGATCAACAAAGTACAGGTGTTGGGAGATGAAAAGGGCCTAACAACAATAGCAGCTCAGCTGCAACGCTGAAGGCCCAATAAGTTCACAAACTGAGTCCATCAGGGGATTTAGCAAGTAGAAACATCTGCCCTACCTGTCAGCATTCGGTATCAAGTTCCAGACTTTCTTTGGAAACAATGTTAGTATAATTATTTTGTTTGGAGCTTTCTGATTATTATTTTCAATGTCCAAGCATCTGCAGAAAAGCTTCAACTCACAACGCAAGCTTGAACTTGTGTGCCTTACATGTAAATCAGGCCCTGATAGTAGGTACTTATCTGAAATGTTCCCTAGTGGTCGTTGTCATCTTCTTCTTGTTGACTTTCTTAAGGTTCTGGTGCTCCCAGGGTTTAATCAGCAAGTGCAATACTCTTATGCAGGCATGAGTATAACAAGAGAAATGATGCATGATTTCAACTATTCAATTATCTACATTTAGAGGTTTTTAGTAAAGCTCTCACTGATTTTATGTGTAAATTAGGGTTTGTTCTCTAAAAATTTAAATTTTTTGCACAAAGTCTGTGACTTTCATTGAAAAATACCCAGAGTTTTTTTGTGTGGGTTTTACTTACCACAGCAAGATAACACTCTCGCTCTGCATTGTGATACATGTTTGCCAGGATACACTGGGCTAATAAATAGCATACTTGCTGGGCAAAGTGGAATCTCTGGAAAATGAAGCAGTCACGCGTACGTCTGCATAATGTAGGGTACTGGGAACGAACATGGCAAATGATCCTTGACTTTTCTTAGAGCTCTGCGGTGTAAGAGTTTGTTTTGGGCTTTTCTCAACTTTTGCTACTGTCCGTGAAAATCTGTCTGTGTCACTTGCATGACAAATCCTTGGGAAGTGTAAGGAAGAAACAGCAATCACATCCCAAAATTATTGCCTCGCACAAAAAAACTGTTGGGCTCTAAATACCATTTGTCGCGCAAAACGTAAATACTCAACTTTTAAGATTCCATGATGATGATTTTGCTACTAATTGTAAATCTGGAGAGTCATTTGAAATATCCATACAAACATTAATGTGACACATGCCGGAGATAGCTTTTGTATGGACAATTCTTTGGAATCAGGTCTTACTGATTTATGGGGCATAGACTCAAAGAGAACCCTTGGGCAGTAGTATCTCATTACTGGATGGAATAATAATCACCATGGAGTTTACTCTTATTTTGCCCTGACTACCCCTCTCTATAAAGGGAAAACCATAAGACAAGGATGTAACATTTGTTAATAGTTTGACATGCCATTTAGCGTACGAAGCAAATCCTTTTAGGAAGCAAGAAAACTAAATACATAATTAATGTGCCTTAACAATGAACAATGTTATTTCCACCAAACACTGTTCTCCATTAATAAATTATCTATGTTTATAAATAAATGGATGACAGGAGGGATTATCACATAAGCATTTCCACATTGGTTTACCCGATCTGTCACTTGCAAAGCACTTCATGCAGTTTCATGACAGTAATATTAATGATTTTTCTGTTGGTGTAACTAAACATAGCAAAATATAAAATTAGTGAACACTAATAGAACAACTTATAAATCATATTCTAAAGCAGTCATCGAATATTTATTGTTTCTATGATATTCAGAAATCAATACATTAAATGTTTTTCCATTGTTTTGTTCTTGCTATATAGTAGTGATGACTGCCATTAATGCTACAGATATTGTAAACCTCAAAGCCCACCTTATCACCTTAAAAGGTTCAGGTAGCTTGTTTCTTCTTTCTGATTAACATGTTAATCTCCTAGAGCTCTTGATCCCTAAAACATGCCTGTAGAGGTACAGACAGGGTGTCCTTTGTAAAATAAAATGTATGGCGGCGGTTGCCCTTTTGCCTCCCCCCACGGATCCACACCTACCACTTTGTAACTGTTAAAAATATATATTTTTTAGCAAACGTATACCCTTTCAATTTATTATATTATTATCGTTCAATAGAGCATTTGTTTTTGTTGATAAAACCGCATCTCTAATATTTTTGTCTTGGATCAAATTTGGTTTAAAAGAATGCTTTGGGTGAATCTTTGGGAAAAATATTATGAATCATGAAGGTTATGCACATAGGGTATTTCTATGGCAATGTTCTAACGGAGCAATCACCAAGGAATTTATTGGAATATTCCTGTCAATTGCCCTTTATATTTCACTTTGGTCCACAATGTGTATATTTTACGTGGTCCGCAGTGTTCTATGTGATTGGAGATGGTAGAGGTATTTTGCGAAAATCAGATATAACATACACATTATATTCACAAAGGGTTTATGTCCAGCTTAAAAATGTCTCTCTTTGCATTATTTACTATGGCAAGGGCTTTGGGTCTCTTCAATTGGAAACAGATCAATCAATTTCATTATGATCCTGTCTTTTATACAGAACAACAACATGCACAGTGGTTCTGTGGGGACACTCCATTTCGTAGAATCACTGCATGGTTGCTACAATAAATGAACACAGTGAGCTCTGAACTTCATCCATCAAAAATGCAAAGCTCTCACCTTTCAATTCGGATAATTCACATTAAACAGAAAAGGTACTAAACATTTCTCCTGCTGTGCATCCTCCTGATTGGCTGTGCCTTTCTCATGCAGCAAAACACTTTAAACAATTGAACTTTCCAATTTCAGTACATAACAGAAAACATTTTTTTTTTTAAGTAGAGAACAAGAGAAAATAAACAAGTCTAAGAAAACAAACTTTAAATTAACTGATAGTTACAAACGCACAGAATGAAAGTTGGAGGACTTGGACAATGTGTTTTATTCCGACTAAAAAACAAGTTAAAATTTAAATAGAAGGCTGACTTTAGTATCTCATATATTTGTGAATTATATTTTCAGCCACAAGACTAGCTGAATATCTAGTCAAATCTTTAAATGAACCCACCAAGGATCAGAACCACTACAGCAAGCTGTAATGGTTGATGTGTCAGGTATGCCCTGGTAACCCCTCCCCTATCTCCCACTGTAAGGAGTAAAAACATTTTTACAATGTTTTGAGTTCTTACATGGAGTCCACTTGGCACAACTCCTTGCCTACACTACTTCCTCTGGAGAACCAAAAGCTTTCTATCTAAGCTAAGTGTGAAGGTACAGGGCTTAGCTCATTGGCTGAGAGTGATCAGCTGACTTTCTCAGCCAATGAGATAGCCCTGCCCTCATGAGAGCTAACAGACACTCATGCTTCTGGCTCTTCATAGACGATACCAAAGACAGGGAGTGGAGGACCCCAGGTAAGAAGTCAAACCTTTCTAAAATGGTTTGACTCCTTACAATGTGAGGCACCAGGGCATTCCTCATACCATACCCACAGCAGCATGTTGTAGTGTTTATGGTTCTTGTAGTGTTCCTTTAATTCTATTTCCATACAACAATTAGCAAAGAGACATTCTGTAAAATGTTATCCAAAACGTACTGCATTGTGATTGGAAGAAAAAAGTATCAGACCAAAGTCAACCCTTCCTTAGAATGAGTTTAAAACCTACTTTAAAATAGAGCTGCAAATATAAAGGAACATCCATGTTCCAGATTTTACTTACCGTACAGTATGGTAACAAGGGAAACTGGCATGACTAAAATTCCCACCAGCATATCAGCCACAGCTAAAGACATCAGGAAGAAATTAGTGGCATTTTGAAGTTTCTTCTCCAGAGATACCGCCATAATGACTAGGATATTTCCTCCGATTGTCAGGATTATAATAATCAATGTCAGAAGAGCTGACCAATTTTTGTCTGCGAATGACCAGTGGGATGTGTAGTTTTGACCCGATGCATTCACAGGCTGAGATGTAGGTACGCTCTGATTTAGAGTCACATTGCTATTTATGTACCAGGCCATCAGTCCATTGTGTATACTGATGTCTAGTGTTGTCAACACTGTTGTTAGGCTGATTAACATGCCAGTGTCGCTAAAAAGTGCTGATTATCTGAAGGTAGATTCTTCTTATTGTGCTTCAGAGATACATGGAAATTCATATGAACATTCGTGATCAGTGATGCAAACTTAAAACCAGTACTCCACATCCAAATAATAGTTTGATATTCCATAATGTTCTATGTTTTATTGCAGAAGACCTCTGAACTTCCTTGGAGGTGAGACCAGATGATAACTGATTGGTGACCCAGAAGGAAAGAAGTTTTTGCAACGTCCATTTCTTTCTCTCGCCGAACATTCTGAAAAAAGAACCAATATCTTTTTTTTCTTTATAAACTAAACTCTGAGAACTACATTATACGTACAAAGTCACTATCCATAATTCTGTGTCTGTTATTAACATTCCCACAGCTCAGCACATTCTCAACATAACAAATACTTTAGAGTTGAAAGCATAGCTCTGTTAAAGAAGTATTAATAACTTATTGTCAACTCAGAAATATTTGGTTCAGGAGATAGGACATATATCAGTGCAATAATGGACTGTTGAAGTGTAATACATTGCTCAAATCAATTGCTAAAAGCTTGATATGTTTATTTTTTTAATAAAATGATTATCTGTCTGTCTGTCTGCCTGTTTGTCTGTCTATCCAATCTGTGTATCCCTCTGTCTGTCTTTCTGCCTTTCTATCTACTCTGTGTGTCTGTCTGTCTATCTTTTTTTGAACAGACAGAGTAAGATTTTTTTTTCAAAGCTGTAAAAGGGATCTAAAGCTGAATCCTCTTTGCAGAGTAAGACTTTACCCTGCTTACTGAATAGCAGTTCCTTCATATAAATCTATGATTAGTAGCTAATCAGTCGAGAATCCGAGCCATGCTTTCCATAAACACCTGGCCATTGTAAGCTGCAAATAGTTAAATGGTGGTTATTGAGGTGACCTAATGAAAGTGACATAGATTGACTATTGTTTTTATTGTATGCTAGGAGGTTGTGTGCCTAGGTTGGCCATAATGAAGATACTTGCATACCTTTCCATGTGAAAACCATTACTCACTTATAGGACCATGTTGCCAACTCCAAGATGGATGTGATGGAAGTGATGCATGTTTATGTATGCCTATTGTATTTAGTTCCTAAGCATTCCTGGGAATGAGTCTTATAATACGGCGATATGGCAGTGCATCAGATAAGAGAAACAGTTTGATTCTAACCTAAGAGAAAATACAGTAAAAAGGAGACGTCAAATACTCATAGGGAACAATATAACCTTGCACAGTGCTTAGCAACCATAATGTAATTGGCATTCTAAGAAATGAAATACACAACCTCCACCTTACCATGTGAAAAACTCTAATGGTTTACAGAGAATTATTAACCCCTTGTTGGAGACCAGCAGCCTGATTCTAATAACATGTCGTGACATTTCTGAAATTAGATTTATTTATAATGATTGATTGAAAGCCAACATTTATATCATAGATTCTATGATTACAGATAATCAAGGAGAATTAAAGAAAAAGAATATCGCCCAGAGGTTAGTGTTCCAACTATATCTGCACATTTATTCCACTCAACCTTTTGACCTTCTGATATGTATAATTTTCATTTGGGTAATCGTACCAATACCACTGGATTTTCTTAAAGGTTAGATTAAGCTAACTCTGTATTTCCTTGATAAATAATGTCATATTACTATTGTTAATAAATAGTAATTTCCTTAACCCCTTAAGGACACATGACATGTGTGCCATGTCATGATTCCCTTTTATTCCAGAAGTTTGGTCCTTAAAGGGTTAAAGGTGGCAATCATATAATAACTATTCATCTGCCTGACTTTCACCTATTACTCCAAAACAAAAACCAAGGTAAAGAAATCAATCAGAAAAAAAAAATATCCTGGCTAACATCTGTGCCAAAATGCAAATAATGAGCAAAAATCAAATTAACTCATATAATGAGATATATATATATATATATATATATATATATATATATATATATATATATATATATATATATATCCTGTATATATTTTGAACCGCACTGATAAGCTAATTTCCCCTCCTTATTTGTTTTTCTGATTTGGTTGCTGAATCAGAATCTTCAGAAGTTCTGTTGAACCGATCTGACATTCTTTTGAATTTCCTTTATACCAAAAAATGCTCTCTTTGCAGAAAAAATGGTTCAACAAAGCCGAATTTTTCTTGCTGCGCACAGGTCCAGTCTGAGGCAGGTCCTTGCCTCACATGTTCATCTCATCCTCCATGATTCTTATAGAGAAGCATTGAGGATGAGATGAGCATGTGAGGCAAGGATTATAGACACAGCAAGTCATGATGATGTCTCCCCCTTGAAAAACAAAAATGAATACCCTACACCCACTGGCTATTTGTGGGGGCAGAGGGGCAGACAGTTATCTGTTCACTCCTCATATTTTTATGCAAAGTACGCCACTTGATTCCCATGGAACTTGGCCTTTTTAGAAATTGGGCATAAATGGCTGCCCAATTGCTAGTTCTTAATATTTAGTAATAACTCATATAAAATCACTTTATAAAAATAAATCCATATGAATAAATCAATCAAAACATACAATAATAGGATAATAAAAATAAGCAATAAAAATAAAACCTGAACCCACTGTTTACAACAATGCACAAATGAACTCTATATTATAGATACATTTTATGCATAGTGTAAAGAGTATCAACCGGCTGCCTAATAGATGATACAACAATAAAAAGCAAAATAGTTACAATATATACGAAAATGTGCACCAGAATAAAGTATTGGAATAACTAAACAAGTGTGAACAAGTATAGTCAAACACTCAAATATGTAATATGAAAAATAATAAATTGATCAAATACCTGCCTCGGTGTGGGCCCCCCACCGAGGTATATATCATGAGAATCCGTACTGGAAAAAAAACCAAAGTTAAATGAAGATTGAGTGATGAAAAATGTAAAAAATTGCAGAGAGTTCGAGGTAGCAGACCTCCGTTAGATGGCAATAAAAGATGCCGCGGTCGGGATCTTCGAAAAAGACCGCGGTGTAGATATAACGGACCACCCACAGGTACAGCTGATGCGATGCAAACGAGCTGGAGACTGATACCGCGGTCGGAGCCTTCACAAAAGACCGCGGTATAGAGGAAAGAAAGCAGCGGTCAGCAAGGACCGAAAAACCCTCCTTCCAGAGGTCCTGAGCAGGATACACTAAAGGACTCTTAATGCAGATGGCTGTGCTCATCTGCATTAAGAGTCCTTTAGTGTATCCTGCATTAAGAGTCCTTTAGTGTATTATTTTTTCCAGTGAGTACAGTCATCTGCATTAAGAGTCCTTTAGTGTATCCTGCTCAGGACCTCTGGAAGGAGGGTTTTTCGGTCCTTGCTGACCGCTGCTTTCTTTCCTCTATACCGCGGTCTTTTGTGAAGGCTCCGACCGCGGTATCAGTCTCCAGCTCGTTTGCATCGCATCAGCTGTACCTGTGGGTGGTCCGTTATATCTACACCGCGGTCTTTTTCGAAGATCCCGACCGCGGCATCCTTTATTGCCATCTAACGGAGGTCTGCTACCTCGAACTCTCTGCAATTTTTTACAACTTTCATCACTCAATCTTCATTTAACTTTGTTTTTTTTCCAGTACGGATTCTCATGATATATACCTCGGTGGGGGGCCCACACCGAGGCAGGTATTTAATCAATTTATTATTTTTCATATTACATATTTGAGTGTTTGACTATACTTGTTCACACTTGTTTAGTTATTCCAATACTTTATTCTGGTGCACATTTTCGTATATATTGTAACTATTTTGCTTTTTTATTGTTGTATCATCTATTAGGCAGCCGGTGTATACTCTTTACACTATGAATAAAATGTATCTATAATATAGAGTTCATTTGTGCATTGTTGTAAACAGTGGGTTCAGGTTTTATTTTTATTGCTTATTTTTATTATCCTATTATTGTATGTTTTGATTGATTTATTCATATGGATTTATTTTTATAAAGTGATTTTATATGAGTTATTACTCAATAAATTTATTACGCATTTCATATTGTATTTACTCTGAGCGCACATACTATTTTGACTTTTGAGCTTCCACTCAGTTTCAGACGCTTGTTATATGTATGTAGCTGCCCCCCCTTTTTTAAAATAGTTGTGGTTTATCACACCTTGTATCTACCTTTCTTAATATTTAGTATATATGACTCCACTGCAGGTGGGGCATAGGGAGGTTCAAAACCTCCCTTATAGTAATATGGGGATCTTATTGATGCCAATAGACTTGTCATATACTTTTTAAACTGTTTTTAATGTGGTAGCCTGCAAGCAAGCACTAGTCAGTCACCACATAGTTAACTCTTACAGCAACAGGGGTTATTTAACTATTTGCCCATGGGCAGCACTAACTGCTCTTGGACAAAATATTTAGATTTTTCCTAAATCCAATGACTGGATTTGAAGCAATTGGGTTCAGGCTTTATACATATTGCAGCACTTGATCCAGCTGAATGTTAACCAAATTCTTTTGGAGCCCAAATTCCAAAATCAAAATCGGATTGTGCAGTCCAATTAGCACCTTTTACGTTTCGGCCATTTGTACTTTAGTGAAAAAAGAGTTAGTTAGTTAGTGCTCATAAAGGGCAGTGGTAATGGGACATATATTGTTATACCTATACAAATACAAAACAAAATATAACTATTAAAAAGTGTACTAAACAATGAAAAAACACCTGTGTCTGTTTCACAAGAAATTTCACATTTCATCTCCAAAATATGCTAGCAGAGCTGCTAAACATGGTATAGCTGAGGAAAAAAGTTCAGAAAATAGTGACAACTCCCCTCATCTGCCAATCATTTTTTAGCATACGATGATATGGCGATGACATAGTATATACGTAGACAGGTGTCTGAATTGTGAAGCGCAAAAGAACCTTCCACCAGATGGTTCTCCTGCTCTCATTTAAAATTTCTGTAACAATGCCCAGACATGAACAAACTAAATCTCACACTTTGCCAATAGAATTTAGTAACACTGATGTGCTGGCAATGAAGTTAGCATGTTGGCGTAATAGTCGTAATAGCAATAGAGCACATTGCTTTTGGAAGTACTGCCAAGGAGGTTAACATGTTGGCGTAATAGTAATAGAGCACATTGCTTTTGGAAGTAATGCCAAGGAGGTGGGTAAGAGATTGAAAAGTGGCATTGGTGTAACAGTTAATATTATACGCATGAATTTGGATTGATAGACATCTCATTGGCTTTGTATGGATGCAATACGCAATTTGGAACAATGATAAATAATTAATTACATAAGGAAATATTACCAAAACATGAATCTACCATGGCAGGTTAATTCTATTTTTTTTTTTTTTTTTTTTAATAATTCTAAATATATTACATGCAACAGCCTTATTTCTACATGCTGTTTAAAAATATCTGAATTGTTTCTAGAAATATAAATAAATAAATACATAAATAAAACACTATTGAAATATGTGCTGTGGTAAAACTTAATGCTAAAACATTACATAGAACTGCGCTGTGACATCTAGCCTTGAAATCTGGCTAATAATGTACCTTTTAAATATTGGTTTATGAAGGTGAAATAGACTTAATAGCTTAGACAAAAAATGTCATCTATCATTTGAACCTCTCTATTTGGAATAAGAAAATCAGGGCATGGGAATAATTCCTTTTCAATTTATCCCTGTTGTATCATCTGTGTGTATGTAAATGTTACCTTGTATATTTATTTTCGGTAACATAATGAATTACATTAGAAGAAAAGGTCATCATGACTAATGTTCTCTGTACTGTAGCGTTACATTCATCATTTTCTAATTATATTCCATGTAACAATCACAATTCTTTACACATATCCTTGTCTTCGTTGGTTTAACCCTTTCTTACCATGCAATTAAAAAATAAAAATAAACACCCAAAACTATATATTTCTGGGAAGCAATGTTAGAAAGGAATTTTCGTTTGTTTGCAAAGTTAGCACAATAGTTAATGGAAAAAAAACAAAAATATTTTTGTTGGCCAACACAAATGTACAAATAGTTTAGCTGATGTTACAGATGAGAAAACAGCATTGTAAATAAAGAAATTGTCCCAATAAATTCTATAATCATCTCAAATTATCTCCATGTAGCCCTTATATATTGTTTCATGTGTACTCATACTCAAAGATGATATCAGAACTCTTAATATACCTTACAAACCCTCTGCCTGGTCCCACTTTTGTACATGCACACACACACAAGCACACTTCCCCTTACTCAGAGATACACACACTTGCTCACTAATACAGACTGCCAAACACATACAAATAACACACAGACCAACACTCTTACACACAAATACACACCGACAGCGACATACGCACACAGACATGAAAACACTGTCAGACACAGTCAGACACACATGCACGAAAACAGACACATACACATATATTCATAGCTTTCCAAAACTATTTTGGGCTGCCACCCTGGTGGTATAGTGGTGATAATGTGGTGTGAGAACAACTGCAACCTTCAGAAAGTCTCTAAGCACAGTCTGCTTTCTTACAGAGTGTTTTGAGAGACAGTTTGAAAGACAGAGATCACTGATGCCTCATCACACCTCCTGCTTTCCCCCTTCATATGTATGCATCAGCCACCCTCCAATTGTCTTCCTCCTGGGGAGGTTGACATTTCTGCCCAGCAGCTCCACCACTCTCCCAAACTGTGTTTTGAGGGCACCGTATGATGTGATGTTGTAACACAGCCTCTCCTTGCTCAGTCCTCCAGTGAATATAAGGTGAGGAGTGAGGAGCTGCTGAAGTTACCTCTCTCTTCTTGGACACCTACTTGACAACATGAGGAGCTCTGCATTCAGCACTCAGACACTTGCAGAGTTATAGCTATGCTGCCATTTAGGACAGAATTGACAAATTACATTTGTTGGCAATTTGTTGAGTGCACACCTTGTATCTACCCAAAACTATATATTTCTGGGAAGCAATGTTAGAAAGGAATTTTCGTTTGTTTGCAAAGTTAGCACAATAGTTAATGGAAAAAAAACAAAAATATTTTTGTTGGCCAACACAAATGTACAAATAGTTTAGCTGATGTTACAGATGAGAAAACAGCATTGTAAATAAAGAAATTGTCCCAATAAATTCTATAATCATCTCAAATTATCTCCATGTAGCCCTTATATATTGTTTCATGTGTACTCATACTCAAAGATGATATCAGAACTCTTAATATACCTTACAAACCCTCTGCCTGGTCCCACTTTTGTACATGCACACACACACAAGCACACTTCCCCTTACTCAGAGATACACACACTTGCTCACTAATACAGACTGCCAAACACATACAAATAACACACAGACCAACACTCTTACACACAAATACACACCGACAGCGACATACGCACACAGACATGAAAACACTGTCAGACACAGTCAGACACACATGCACGAAAACAGACACATACACATATATTCATAGCTTTCCAAAACTATTTTGGGCTGCCACCCTGGTGGTATAGTGGTGATAATGTGGTGTGAGAACAACTGCAACCTTCAGAAAGTCTCTAAGCACAGTCTGCTTTCTTACAGAGTGTTTTGAGAGACAGTTTGAAAGACAGAGATCACTGATGCCTCAGCACACCTCCTGCTTTCCCCCTTCATATGTATGCATCAGCCACCCTCCAATTGTCTTCCTCCTGGGGAGGTTGACATTTCTGCCCAGCAGCTCCACCACTCTCCCAAACTGTGTTTTGAGGGCACCGTATGATGTGATGTTGTAACACAGCCTCTCCTTGCTCAGTCCTCCAGTGAATATAAGGTGAGGAGTGAGGAGCTGCTGAAGTTACCTCTCTCTTCTTGGACACCTACTTGACAACATGAGGAGCTCTGCATTCAGCACTCAGACACTTGCAGAGTTATAGCTATGCTGCCATTTAGGACAGAATTGACAAATTACATTTGTTGGCAATTTGTTGAGTGCACACCTTGTATCTACCCAAAACTATATATTTCTGGGAAGCAATGTTAGAAAGGAATTTTCGTTTGTTTGCAAAGTTAGCACAATAGTTAATGGAAAAAAAACCAAAATATTTTTGTTGGCCAACACAAATGTACAAATAGTTTAGCTGATGTTACAGATGAGAAAACAGCATTGTAAATAAAGAAATTGTCCCAATAAATTCTATAATCATCTCAAATTATCTCCATGTAGCCCTTATATATTGTTTCATGTGTACTCATACTCAAAGATGATATCAGAACTCTTAATATACCTTACAAACCCTCTGCCTGGTCCCACTTTTGTACATGCACACACACACAAGCACACTTCCCCTTACTCAGAGATACACACACTTGCTCACTAATACAGACTGCCAAACACATACAAAGAACACACAGACCAACACTCTTACACACAAATACACACCGACAGCGACATACGCACACAGACATGAAAACACTGTCAGACACAGTCAGACACACATGCACGAAAACAGACACATACACATATATTCATAGCTTTCCAAAACTATTTTGGGCTGCCACCCTGGTGGTATAGTGGTGATAATGTGGTGTGAGAACAACTGCAACCTTCAGAAAGTCTCTAAGCACAGTCTGCTTTCTTACAGAGTGTTTTGAGAGACAGTTTGAAAGACAGAGATCACTGATGCCTCAGCACACCTCCTGCTTTCCCCCTTCATATGTATGCATCAGCCACCCTCCAATTGTCTTCCTCCTGGGGAGGTTGACATTTCTGCCCAGCAGCTCCACCACTCTCCCAAACTGTGTTTTGAGGGCACCGTATGATGTGATGTTGTAACACAGCCTCTCCTTGCTCAGTCCTCCAGTGAATATAAGGTGAGGAGCGAGGAGCTGCTGAAGTTACCTCTCTCTTCTTGGACACCTACTTGACAACATGAGGAGCTCTGCATTCAGCACTCAGACACTTGCAGAGTTATAGCTATGCTGCCATTTAGGACAGAATTGACAAATTACATTTGTTGGCAATTTGTTGAGTGCACACCTTGTATCTACCCAAAACTATATATTTCTGGGAAGCAATGTTAGAAAGGAATTTTCGTTTGTTTGCAAAGTTAGCACAATAGTTAATGGAAAAAAAACAAAAATATTTTTGTTGGCCAACACAAATGTACAAATAGTTTAGCTGATGTTACAGATGAGAAAACAGCATTGTAAATAAAGAAATTGTCCCAATAAATTCTATAATCATCTCAAATTATCTCCATGTAGCCCTTATATATTGTTTCATGTGTACTCATACTCAAAGATGATATCAGAACTCTTAATATACCTTACAAACCCTCTGCCTGGTCCCACTTTTGTACATGCACACACACACAAGCACACTTCCCCTTACTCAGAGATACACACACTTGCTCACTAATACAGACTGCCAAACACATACAAAGAACACACAGACCAACACTCTTACACACAAATACACACCGACAGCGACATACGCACACAGACATGAAAACACTGTCAGACACAGTCAGACACACATGCACGAAAACAGACACATACACATATATTCATAGCTTTCCAAAACTATTTTGGGCTGCCACCCTGGTGGTATAGTGGTGATAATGTGGTGTGAGAACAACTGCAACCTTCAGAAAGTCTCTAAGCACAGTCTGCTTTCTTACAGAGTGTTTTGAGAGACAGTTTGAAAGACAGAGATCACTGATGCCTCAGCACACCTCCTGCTTTCCCCCTTCATATGTATGCATCAGCCACCCTCCAATTGTCTTCCTCCTGGGGAGGTTGACATTTCTGCCCAGCAGCTCCACCACTCTCCCAAACTGTGTTTTGAGGGCACCGTATGATGTGATGTTGTAACACAGCCTCTCCTTGCTCAGTCCTCCGGTGAATATAAGGTGAGGAGTGAGGAGCTGCTGAAGTTACCTCTCTCTTCTTGGACACCTACTTGACAACATGAGGAGCTCTGCATTCAGCACTCAGACACTTGCAGAGTTATAGCTATGCTGCCATTTAGGACAGAATTGACAAATTACATTTGTTGGCAATTTGTTGAGTGCACACCTTGTATCTACCCAAAACTATATATTTCTGGGAAGCAATGTTAGAAAGGAATTTTCGTTTGTTTGCAAAGTTAGCACAATAGTTAATGGAAAAAAAACAAAAATATTTTTGTTGGCCAACACAAATGTACAAATAGTTTAGCTGATGTTACAGATGAGAAAACAGCATTGTAAATAAAGAAATTGTCCCAATAAATTCTATAATCATCTCAAATTATCTCCATGTAGCCCTTATATATTGTTTCATGTGTACTCATACTCAAAGATGATATCAGAACTCTTAATATACCTTACAAACCCTCTGCCTGGTCCCACTTTTGTACATGCACACACACACAAGCACACTTCCCCTTACTCAGAGATACACACACTTGCTCACTAATACAGACTGCCAAACACATACAAAGAACACACAGACCAACACTCTTACACACAAATACACACCGACAGCGACATACGCACACAGACATGAAAACACTGTCAGACACAGTCAGACACACATGCACGAAAACAGACACATACACATATATTCATAGCTTTCCAAAACTATTTTGGGCTGCCACCCTGGTGGTATAGTGGTGATAATGTGGTGTGAGAACAACTGCAACCTTCAGAAAGTCTCTAAGCACAGTCTGCTTTCTTACAGAGTGTTTTGAGAGACAGTTTGAAAGACAGAGATCACTGATGCCTCAGCACACCTCCTGCTTTCCCCCTTCATATGTATGCATCAGCCACCCTCCAATTGTCTTCCTCCTGGGGAGGTTGACATTTCTGCCCAGCAGCTCCACCACTCTCCCAAACTGTGTTTTGAGGGCACCGTATGATGTGATGTTGTAACACAGCCTCTCCTTGCTCAGTCCTCCAGTGAATATAAGGTGAGGAGTGAGGAGCTGCTGAAGTTACCTCTCTCTTCTTGGACACCTACTTGAGAACACGAGGAGCTCTGCATTCAGCACTCAGACACTTGCAGAGTTATAGCTATGCTGCCATTTAGGACAGAATTGACAAATTACATTTGTTTGCAATTTGTTGAGTGCATACCTTAGACATAATTTTTATGGCAAGTAAATAATTAATAAGACCACGGTTGAATTCAACTTTGTTGTCTGATCTGTTACAAACTTGTAAGTTATTCTTAGAGGTAATCCTAGTTATCTTCATTAACTGGTTAAGGAATCTATCCAACTAACATGAATGGATACAAATATTAAACAAATTCAGCATCTTATTGTGAGTTGTATGACTATCGAGCTTTTATACATGCACCCAGAACATTATTATCAGTTTTATTTTTAAGGATTAAACTCGCTACTCGCTAGATTTTAGCCCTCTGTCAGTTTTCAGTCTGGCTAAAATGTGGTCCATATTCAGGCTCATTTGGGGCCTGCTTAGCAAAATCTAGACCTATTTGGATTTTGCATTCTAAATGGCCCCATACAGCCCTGCATGGGTTTTCCCCATTCAGAGTTTAGTGTATAACCCAGAGTTGTTTTTGTTTTTTTTGTTTTAATAATTAAGGTTTTAAAATAAAAATAAAAAACAGCAATAACTCTTAGCAAGTATAAGACAACATTTTAAAGAAAAACTTTGATGCAAACTACAGCAAATAAGTCTGGCAGCTGCACAACATGTGTGCAATAATAATTGAAATAAACAATTTATAAATATGTGTTTCAATTATTATTACAAACATTTAACTGATCTTTATTTGTTATATTTTAGATAGAGCAACTTGAATACAGTACAACATATTGAAATTTTCTTGTTTACCAATAATTTTGTGCTAATTAACTATGACAATTCTTGAACTATAAGTGCCCATTTATATTTCACTTTTAACCAACAGAACTTCCTGCCAAAATATATAGATGTATAAAAGCTACTAAAATTATAGAATACTAGTATGCTGTTGAATCCGTATTTACTATTAGAGGTGGGAAGATAATTTTTAGCAGATTTGGAAGTACATCTGCAATCACACATTATTATTAGTATTAGTATTATTACTGTTTAATTGGATGAGTGGTTTTACTCAGTTTATCGAAGAGAAGAAACCAGTAGGTTTATTGTGTATGTACATATTTTTATGTTGAATTGAATGAGATATCACTTTGCATGTGCATGAAAAGACACAAATCTATGTGAAGCTTATGTTTGTCTGAATATACGTTTGCAAATAAATATGTTTTCATGGGAATTCAGATCAGAGGAGGAAAACTCCAATTAAAATGTGATCCTCCCCAAAGTGTGACCTTGTGGATCAACTTCATTATTTGACAAGCTATGGATAATCCTAATTATATACTGTTTTGTAGTAGTACTTAGCCAAATTACATTATTACAACATGCTATAAATAAGCAATGATACAGATTAGTTTACAGAAGGGAAATATTTAATGAGGGTATTTAGCCTATTGTGTATGCATGTGCAGGCACTGCTGTTCTATGACCTCTCAATCAATTAGTTTACTCTAACATACTTGATTGACTAAACATGGTCAATATATGTGTACAGGCCACTTACATTACCACCCCAGTGCAGCAAGCTGACATAATGCCATTTCATTTTGAAAATAGAAGTTGGTCTATGATACAGTCGAAAAGCTCTGGCTTTGAAGTCACCGAAGCAAGAATTCTATGCCGTAGCAGATATAATCCTTTGTATCCTACATGTTTTTTTTGCTACATGACTAGGCTTCCAGCTGGGTCCAGGACCCATGTAGTTTCTGTATGAATCATTTAAGGTCTGAGCATATGATAAGTTAATGATTAGCACTTCTCATGAGCTGCGTAAAAAAGGGAAAAGGTAGAAATATTTTAAAGTATCTTTGTTCCCAGAAATGTCCTTCCCACTTTGATATAGCACATTAAACATGGCTTACACTATCAGTGTTATTCAATAAAGGCCAAATGGGTTAAAACCATCCAGTACTGTACATGGTCATTCAGAATGCATAATCTGGGCATTATTCACGCTATTTAATAATGTCTAGATTTTGCAGACCAAGTGAATATAGTCTAGATTTTAATTGGACCATAAACCCTCCCCGACACCTGAAATCCAGTCCGGATTGTTCAAATCTGGGCCTGGATGCTTCAAGAACTATTTTCCCACTGGTGCAAGCAGCCAGCGAGCATAACCCTTGGTGCCGAGAGGGTTAACTATGTTGCAGCGGTTCACTGCTGGCTAGCCAGCCACTACCTTAACCCCTTAGTGGCCAGACCATTTTTCAATTTTCTTACCGTTAAGGACCAGGGCTCTTTTTACATTTCTGCGGTGTTTGTGTTTAGCTGTAATTTTCCTCTTGCTCATTTACTGTGCCCACACATGTTATATATCGTTTTTTTCGCCATTAAATGGTCTTTCTAAAGATACCATTATTTTCATCATATCATATAATTTACTATAAAACAATTGTATAAAATATGATGAAAAAATGTAAACCCCTCACCCCACAGTTTCTAACTTTGACCCCCAAAATCTGCATCTACAACTGCCACTACCAATGCTAAATAGTTTCTAAATTGTGTCCCGAGTTTAGAAATACCCAATGTTAACATGTTCTTAGCTTTTCTGGAAAGTTATAGGGCAATAAGTACAAGTAGCACTTTGCTATATCCAAACCATTTTAATAAAAAATTAACGTAAGTTACATTGTAACACTAATATCTGTCAGGAATCCCTGAATAGCCCTTTACATGTATATCTTTTTTAAAAGAAGTCAACCTAAAGTATTAAACTTGGGGTATTTTGACTCATTTCATGCAACCATTTTACCACCAATCTATGACAAACAAAAAAAAAAATAAAAAAAATTGTGATTTTAATTTAATTTAATTTTAATGTATTCTTAATTTCAATTTAAGAACACATGTACAGAGAACATTAAGGGATATTGTGTTCGGCAACATCTCCTGAGTACAGTGATACCCCCTCCCCCCCCCCCCCCACCATGTATAGGTGTGTCGGGTTGTCTGGAGGCTAAAATACCTTATTTGGCGTTTATACAGATGGTCATCATGCACCCATGTCCTATTTGGGACATTTTTGAAGCAGGCCAATGTAATTTACACCCTGGGTATTTCAAATGGTGGTATTTTATAGCTGCCCAGTCACTAGTAGTTTTAAATTTGTTTAGGGGGCATGCCGTGAATAGGGGCATGCAGGAGGATTTAACCTCCCTTTTATTAATATGGGGGTTATAGTTAAATGGTTTACGGATGAAAGTCGAGATTGACGAATACAATTTTTATTTAGTACAAAATCATTCGTACAAAACTAAAATTTCACTGGTGCACATGTCTACTAATTATCTACACACACATAGGCTGCTACATTAGCATAGATAATAGATTTTAGACTTTAGATAAGCAAACACACACTGCTAACACAGGTCCCAAAATGAACAATTCTTTTTCAGGAAGTGTGAATGGTGGCTATGTGAATGACAGCCAAAAGAGGTGTGGCTAGGGCTGCAGTAGCAAACTAGTTTTACTCCTAAACAGTATAGAATTAATCAATGAGACTGCAAAGGCATGTACACCAAACCTTCTTCATTAGTTAGAGTGGTTTTGATGCTGAGATGATGTCATTAATTAATACATTATCACTAATGTTATTTTTTGTTGATTGTTACCGTCTCTTATGCAATTTAAATATAAATGCCTCATGAAAAGTAATAGTTACTAAACTGCAAACTGTAGTGAATTGAAAACAAACAAAATAAACAAAATATTTGCTTAAAAAAAGCTGATGATGTGATTGTAGCTGACTTAGAGATTTTAGCCAATCCAACCCTTTTTGCTAATATTTTGTACTTCAGTTTTCAGCTCCCTATAAACTGGTTTAGTGAATAAGCCCAGTAGTCTTCAAAAGTAGATACTGGTTGTACTTATACACTAGGTACAGAACAATTGAATAGACCAGGTTTTGTATTATGTAAAAAGCAATGCTTTGTTTATTTTTTGGGAAGCTGATAATTGCTTCCCTAGGGTATTTCAACAAACACAAATTATTCAGGAGGAAAACCTGCAAAGATTTCAAAGGAAAAAAATCAAATAAACACATTTATAATTCAAAGAGCAAAATCAGAACCAATTATTAGTTCCTGATATGAGTGACTCAGTTTTATTTTATTTGGCCTAGATCCATAAACTTACAATTATTTTTTGTGTTCCGTGAGTTTTGGACAACCATCCGTAAGGAAAAGAATTAGATTTGCTCAGCTCACAAACTATGCAGAACTTGTTGATTGCTTATAAATTCCAAGCCTGTCTCAAAATCTCATACTGTGATAAAACTTGATATATCATATGAAAATCGCACTTTACTTATAAAAAGACCTGAAAACTCAAGACACATCTGCTCTACATTTTAATTTGTCCATGAAAACGTTGTGTTCTACCAGCAAGATATTTTGGGTACACATGTAATATGCCATTGGAAATGTTTCTTGCTTAACTACAAACTTTTAGACAAGAACAAATATTATAGTAATGTGTATTTTGTAATATTAACCAATAGAATGTTATCAAACATTAGCTGTCAGTTCTATTATGAGATTTAATTACAAAGGGCTGTCATGAGCACCAGTTAATAGCTTAGTCCATGGGAGAAAGAGTTAAAGTGACACCACAGTCACTGTACACATTAGGTAAAATTCCCCAGTCTCTTCCAGCAAATGTGTGTCTTGTGTCTTGCAAGAGTATAGAAAAAAAAAGACATTGTCACACATTATTCTCTAAACCTAACCCTTTAATAACAGAGATCAAGTGACAGTCTAGATCCTTATCCTTTTACAGCTTAAGAAAAGGTTTGCTTTGTCTCTTCAAAATGATCTTATTGTCTCTATCTATCTTGTTATCAGAGAAGTTGTCTTCAGCAACAGTTTTATACTTTCTAATGTTGATAAGGCAAGAAGAGATACTTACGTGCTAGAAATTGTAGTCTTCTTTTGTTTGCTAAATTGAACAACTTTGTCCATCTGTCATGCTTTTAAAGGGCTGTAGTGCATGACCAAGTACCTGATGGCACATGCCCTTTGAGTAGCTCTAAGTGCTTGGGCCACCGAATGGGCTCCTTTAGCATGCAGGCCGCTGGATTGACTACATCAGTAAAACCACCGACAGGTAATGTGAATAACATTGATAATAATATTACAATGACCCCTTTCAAGGGGTGGGATATATTAGATAGCAAGTGAACAGTCAGTTCTTGACTTTCATGTGTTGAAAGCAGGAATAAAGAGCCAGCAAAAAGTTCTGAGTGACTTTGACAAGTGCCAACTAGTGATGGCTTTAGAGCATTTCCAAAATAGCAAGTCAGAACATCTGACTGGGGTGTTCCCAGTATGCAGTAGTTATTACCTACAAAAAGTTTTGCAACAAAGGACAGCCAGTAAACCAGCATCAGTGTCATGGGCATCCAAGAATCTCTGATGCACATTGGGGTGAAGGCTAGCCTGCCAGGTCAGATCACACAGTAGACCTTCTGTAGCTCAAATTGCTGAAAAATGTAATTCTGGCCATGATAGAAATGTGCCAGGACACACAGTTCATCACAGTTTGCTGCGTATGGGGCTGCATGGCATTCTGGTCAGCTTGCCCATGATGACACCTGTCTACACCCAAAGATGCTGCAATGGAAGAAGGGTGCCTGGTCTGATAAATCATGTTTTCTTTTAGATCAGGTGGATGACTGGGTACATGTGAGTGATTTACCTTGAAAAAAATGGCAGAAGGATTTACTCTGGTAAGAAGGCAGGCCAGAATGGTTTAAGGAACATGACAAAGAGATCAAGGTGATGCATTGGCCTCCAAATTCCCCAGATCTCAATCAGACTGAGCATCAATGGGACAATAACAAATCCAATCCATTGAGGACCCACCTGGCAGCTTGCAGGATTTAAAGTATCTGCTGCTAATGTTTTGGTGCCAGATACTACAGAACATGTTCAGAGGTTTTGTAGAGTCCATAGAGTCCATACCTCAATGCATCAGAGCTGTTTTGGCAGCACAGGGGGGACCTATGTGATATTAGATAGGTAGTTTTAATGTTGTATCTGATCAGTGTATGTGCACAATGCTTATATTATTAACTACACCCAGTACTCACAAGCAACCAAACCCTGCAGAATCTTCTAAGCAGAGACTGGGCCCCTAAAAACAGCATTGATTAACTACACCCAGCAGGGGCGTACCTGGAGCATTTGGCACCAGGGCAGATCCCATATTTAGCACCCACCCCCCAGCTAAAAAAATGTCAAAAACACCTGCAATTTTTTTTATGTATTTAGCATCAAGTAGTTATTGTATTTTTGTATGTATTTAGCACCAAGCAGTGTTTGTGTGTTTGAATGTAAGCATGTTTTTGTATGGAGTATGTGTGAATGAATGTACGGGTGTGTTTGCATGTATTGGCATTTGAATGCAAGTGTGCATTTTTCTGTAGTGTGTTTTTTGAATATAGTGGTGTGTTTTTATGTAGTGTTGACATTTTGATGCAGGGTTGTATTTTTGTGTAGTGTAAGCGAAATGCTGAGATGCACGCACATTGTGACGGAACCAGCCTCACCATTGGGCATTGGAGAAGACTGATTGCCAGCCTCCTGCCATGTGACTATGTATTTGGAGTATGCTGATTCTGAAATGTAAGTTTTATGTGAATGTGATGTATACTTTTAAAGTTATGAATATTGTGTAAAATTGTGTATTTTCCTGCCTGTGATAATTACGATAGCCCATTGTGCTCAGTACTTATATCACAGGCAGAGGGGAGGATTTTGTGTATAATTGCTGGGAGTGTCTGAGTGTATTGTACGTATTGATTGGTTGTTCTACAAAAACCTGTGGGTGGTCCTTTTTGTGTAAGAATGTGCATAAAAGCAGAGTGTTTCATTACAAGTTCAGTTCTGTTCCTGATGCTGTGTGTCGTCCAGTAATTGGGAAGCGTATGAGATACTTTTGGATTACTTTACTAACCGTGGATATTATTCTCTTGGGTTTTATTACTTGTTCCTGAGCCTCACTTGGATTACCAGCGGAGATAGTCTGTGAGAGACCAGCACTCTGCTACACACATATACACATATACTCATATATACACACACTGGTGCACAGACACAGGTACACACATGCAGTTACATAGAAACACAGACATACACAGCTACAGACAAACAAGGACAGGCACACATACAGACACATAGAGAGAGACACCCAGGCACAGACACACATACAGATATAGACACACACATACAGACACACTGATACAAGCACAGACACACAAACAGATACACAGACACACAAACAGATACACATACACACACTGACACATACAGATACACATATACCAACACACAAACAGATACACAGACATACAGATACACAGACACACATGTATAAGTGCGTGTCTGTGTGTGTTTGTCTAGTGCATGTAGTGTGTTTGTGTAGTGGATGCAGTGTGTGTGCTTGTATAGTGGATAATGGTGTGAGGGAGGGGGATGATGGTGAGAGGGAGGGGGTGATGTGATCTGAAAGGGAGAGGGGGCTGATGGTGTAAAGATCAGTATGTGCAGAGATCTTGAAGACACCTACAACTACTTTTTTCTAATGAATTTCCTTAAAAAATTAGTCAAAAAATGGAATTTAGTGGATAGACCACATGGTATATTTCAAGATATAGATTGTTTCCATTTTGGCTGCTTGACTTCCGACATTATAAGCAGCCAAGCTCTGAAAGGAATGTGTAATTTTAAATATTTTACATAGTACTTTTTAACTGGTCTTGAAACCCTCATTTTTCCTCCCACATTATTAATTCATCTAACACACCCAGAGGAAAAAAAAAACACATTTATATTTCTGCATGCATTTTCCTATTTCCATTTCCCATTATCACAACAATTTAGTCTGACTTTAATACATTTCACTTCACAAAAGGAGAACAGTGAACAAAAACGTAAACTGCTGATGCTACTGTTACAATTGTTATAAATTGGTCTAAGCAAAATTGAAAAACTTCTAAAGAATGCAGGAGAATTAACTAAGTAGAACTCATTAAATGCTCTGAAACTATTCTCATAAAACTGAATACATTTCATGTTAACATTATCTTTAATGTACAGCTATTTGGCTGGGTATATCTATGAGATCTGTTTTTTAGTCTTTCTGGATATAAAAAAGTTAATTATGTACACAGTCAACAAATGCTTATGCAATGACTGCAACATAAGTGTTGGGTTCACCAGAGGAAAAAAAACATATTTTAGTCCCCCTCTAGCACAAGAGTGGTGAAAAGATAGATCCCCATTTGTCGTACAACTCCCACAATGCTATGCCAGCCGGGCATCTGCCATTTGTCCATCCTAGCAGAGTTGTATTTGGGAGTAGATGGATGTTTGAATGTGAGCATGTTTTTGTATAGATTATGTGTGTGCATTTAGGGGTGCATTTGTATGTACTGTTGCCATTGGAATAGAGTGGTGTAGTTGTGTACAGGGCAGCCATCAAGGGGTGACAACCATGACAGTTGATAGGGGACCAGTGGTCCTGGGGACCCCGGCCACCTGGGCCCCACATTCCCAATCTGATTCCCAATCTGATTGGTATTCCGGTGAACACCATTGCCATGGAGGAGTGTATGTGGTCTGCAACAATATCTAGGTAGGTGGTATGTGTCAATGTAACATCCATATGAATGACAGAATGCAAGGTTTCCCAGCAGAATATTGCCCAGAGCATAACACTACCTCTAATGGCATGCGTTTGTCCCATAGAGCATCCTACTGCCATTTCTTCCCCAACTCACACGCCGGGAAATCCACCTGATCTAAAAGAAAGCTTGATTCATCAGACCAGGCAACCTTCTTCCATTGCCTCATGGTCCAGATCTAACACTTACATTCCCATTGAAGGCGCTTTCGGTGGTGTATAGTGGTCATCATGGACATTCTGAGACTACACATTCTCATACACAGTAAATTGCAATCCACTATGTGTTCTGACACATTTCTATCATAAACAGTATTAGGTTTTGGAGCAACTTGAGCTACAGTAGCTCTTCTGTGCGATCAGAACAAACAGGCTAGCCTTTACACCCAACATGCATCAATGACCACTGGTTGTCCTTTCCTGCACAACTTTTGGTAGGTACTGACCACTCCATGCCAGGAGCACCCCACAAGACTTGCCATTTGTCTAGCCATCACTATCTGGCCCATGTCCCATCTTTAACTCATGAAATTAAAGAACTGACTGTTCACTTGCTGCCTAAATATGTCACCGCCTTGACAGATGCCATTCTAATATATAATTGATGTTATTCACTTCACCTGTCTGGGATTTTAATGTTGTGGTTTATCAGAGTATAATAATGCAGCATGCAGGCAGAGTACAAAAAGCAATAAACACAATAAATTAAAGAAGATAAAGCAATGATTATCACTATAGGTAATGAAACCTTTTCATGTTCAAGGTTCATATAAAATTCACTGTTTTTCTGACTCGCAAGCCATAGTCAACATTAGTGATTTCTTTCATTATTTACAGAACACGTAAACAAACAGGCACACAGAAAAAAATAGCAAAATATAAAAAAATGTCCTACTGGTATGCAATTATTTTTATGAATGGGAGCTATTAATTGGGGGTTCCTTTACAGGAATGCCTGCATCACTTCCACAGTCTGGATTTCTCCCACACTGTCCAGCCATTGCTCCATCGTAAGGATCTTATCTTGTCTCCATAGGGCAGGTAACAATGATTTGGCTGCATTTAGGAGTAGACAATAGATGGATTTTATATATGTAGCTATTGGGGATGGAGTATAACAGAGCATTGTCCATCGTGAAGGTTGGAGTCTCCCCTAGTATTTCCATGGATTTGGACGTGAACATGTTCCAGAATGGAGTTATTCTCGGACATTTCCACCAGATGTGTCTAACCATTCCATCGTCTTTCTCGCATCTCCAGCATGTGGACGTATTCTGGCATTCTATACCGTGATGAGAGAAGTTTGTAATTGATCTCCTGGTACCTGGAGCTTGTAGAGCTTTTGTGGGACAATATAGGGATTTTCTCCTATTGTGCATCCGTGATGGTTAAGCTAATAATGATGGTTTCCCATGAGCTCTTGAAGGTATGATTACCCTCGAGATGCCCAATGAGTAGATGTTGGTAAAGCATGGGGACCGCCTTATCTACTTTCTTTTTGTTGTAACATAAGTGTTCAAACCAAGTTCACAGTGTACAGCTAGTTTATTGGGTAATGTACTATAAAAGTGATGCAGCCCTGAGTATCAAAATGCTTGTAGTTGGTGGGGTACCCTCTAGAAGCTCCATTAGAGGCATCAAGCCTGCGTTCCACAGGGCCTTATGTAAAGGAATGATTTCTTCGTATCCCAAGAAATCTAATGCTCTCTGTGGTCGGAACATGTAGGGTTCCACGGGTCGCATACCATATCTTTAATGTTAGAACAACCTGACATGTCTTGTGGCATCTGTCTAGAAACATACTTTAGAGTTCCATTCTGCTTTGGGTAAGAGTGTCATTCTAGCGTCCTCTGAAGGGCAGCAGCTTGATGATATTTGTGCGAGTCTGGCAAAGGCAGGCCACCTCACTGTCTAGGGAGACACAGCAGTTCATTCTCTTTAGACATACCGTATGATTGACGAGTGAAGGAATGTGAAGAATGCTGTAGGTTATGCCATCGGGATCATTTGACAGAGATGCAGAAGTGTAGGGAGGATGTTCAGTTTTATAACAGCTATGCATCCCAGCCAAGGTATGTGAGGGTAGTTCCATTTCATGAGATCCTGTTATATTTTGTGTAGCAGGGGTGTAAAATTCATCTGATACAAGTCCAGCGGACCAGCTGTTACCCGATCCCCAGGTACTGCATGCATGAGGCACAGCAGTGAAAGGAAAGCCGGGGCAAAGTATTTCACTCTCGCCATCAGGCATGTACTTTGCTCTTAGATTAATTGAGCTTAAGTCCTACTAGAGCTCCCTAGCTCCAATAATATTAACAAGCATATTTTTTGGGGGTTAGTTATGAAAAAAACAAAACAAGTCGGCATATGTCGTGACCTTGTGGGTAGTGCCGTGCCAGTGGAAGCTTGTGATGTCCACGCTTTGTCTCACTGCTTCCACTAATGGTTCCACTGTCAGTGCGAATAGGAGCAGGAATAGTGTCATTGTGCCATTGCGGATCTGAAAATTGGGAGCCGTTCACTCATACTTTGATGCTTGGGGAGCTATATAGAGCCTTTATCCATTCTAGCAATTTGACTCCAAAGCCTATACCCGCAACGTAGTCATGAGGAACAACCAGTCCACCTGGTCAAAAGCTTAATCCACGTCTGTTGACAGGAGAAGCATGGTTATCTGCTTTCAGGATGTTGCCCCTGGCTCCCAAACTTGATAAACCCAGTTTGATCCAGTTGGACTAGTTCAGGCAACACAAGTCTAGTAGCTAAGACCTTAGTGAAGAGCTTGACATTGAAATTGTAATGAAATTGGCCATAGCTCCAGATCTTGCCCCAGTTTAGGCAAGATGGTAATCGTAGCCGATAAGGATTCCTGATGAAACCTACCTCCATTGTTAGTGCATTGAGTTCCTTGGTTTGCTTAGGCACTAGGAATTGCTAACCTTTTTGTAGTAGTCCAGAGTAAATCCATCTGGACCCAGCACATGGCCCATCTTTGTCGTTTAATAGCCATTGAGATTTTTTCCTCTATGATCGGTGAGTTTAGTGCTTCTGCATCCTCTATCTGTGTGACAGAGGTGATGTAATTTGAAAGGAACCTGGTTGTCTCCCATTCCCGCTCTCCCTCTGAGCCGTCCTGTTCGATGCAATGTTGTATAGAGAGGAGTAAAAGGCACTTAATTCTGCTGTGATTTCTTCCAGTGCCCATGGCGGTCTTGAGCCTATGTACTTGAACGTATATTTGCTGCCATTTAAACATTTGCACCAGCAAATTTCCTCCCTTGTTGGCATGTAAGTTAAAGAAGTCTTTAGACCATTGCACATTTCTGTAGTAACGACTTGACAGAAGTTTTCCACGAGCTTTCAGTATGTGTTTGTAGGCTACTTAACCCCTTCAGGACGGAGTCAATAGTGCACGTTCTGATCAAAACAAAACGTAAACAAAAACTAGAATTTGCGCTAAATGTCTGTTCACCCGTAGTTCCCCTCTTTCATATTATATGCACCCACACTTATTATATATCATTTTATTCAGGAGAAACAGGGCTTTAATTTACCATTAACTATTCATATATAGAACATAATTTATTATGAATAAAATAAAAAAAACTGTGAGAATTTTTTTTTTTTTTAAATGTGTAGTTCCGCCTCACATTTTAGCTGTAAATGTCATAATACTGTTAGGTTTTACTGCAACAAAATTCACATATTTGTAATCAGCGATGTCTCACGAGTATAACAGTACCCCCCATTAACAGGTTTTATGGTGTTTTGGAAAGTTACAGGGTCAAATATAGAACGTTCCATTTTCAAATTGAAATTTGTCAGATTAGTAATGTTACCTTTGAGACGGTGTGGTAGCCCAGGAATGAGAATTATCCCCATAATGGCATACCATTTGAAAAAGTAGACAAGCCAAGGTATTGAAAGTGGGGTATGTTTAGTCTTTTTTAGTAGCCACTTAGTCACAAACACTGGCCAAAGTTAGCGTTCATATTTGTTTTTGTGTGTAAAAAGCAAAAAACAAATATTTGGCCAGTGTTTGTGACTAAGTGGCTACTAAGAAAGACTGGACATACCCCACTTGCAATACCTCGGGTTGTCTACTTTTGCAAATGGTATGCCATCATGGGGGTAATTCTCATTCCTGGGCTACCATACGCTCTCAAAGGCAACATAACCAATCTGGCAAATTTCAATGTCAAAAAAATGAAATGCAAGCCTTATATGTGACTCTCTAACTTTCCAAAACACCATAAAACCTGTACATGGGGGGTACTGTTATTCTCGGGAGACTTCACTAAACACAAATATTAGTGTTTAAAAACAGTAAAACATATTACAACAATAATATAGTCCATAAAAGTGCAGTTTGTTTGTAAAAAATGCAAAAAACGTCACTTTTACTTAAAATATCATAGTTGTAATACAATTTACCAATTTGAAACACTAATATTTGAGTTCAGCTAAGTCTCCCGAGTAAAACAGTACCCCCTATATACAGGTTTTATGGTGTCGTGGAGAGTTACAGGGTCAAATATAGTGCTTGCGAATTTAATTCTCTGCACTTTCTCCCTGTGTTGTCAGGCATGCCAATCAAATTTTAATTAATCAAATCACATAATTATGTTAAAAGATTACTTAAATATACATGTAGAATTTTTATGTATATACATATATATATGTATTTAAATTATACGTGTATACTAATGTAATCTTTTATGTAATTATATGTATTTATCTATATATATATATTTGCGGTTATTTGTATTTTATATATAGATAGATATATATAGAATGTCATTCTAAGTGTATTTTGTTACCAATATATATATATTAATAACAAAATACAGTTAGAATGAAATTACATATGAATATATAATTTATATAAAATTTTGTTTCAATATTTTATTTATTTATTTTATTATTTTATTTATTTATTATTTTAATTATACGTATATATATTTAATATATATATGTAGATCTATTATATATATATAATATATATACATATTATATATATGTAACGTCATTCTAAGTGTATTTTAATGCTAATATATATACTTATATTAATATTCAAATACACTTTGTATGACGTTACATATATAATATGTATATATATTATATTTATAATATATATACATATTATATATATATTAAAATATTTTACATTCATTTTTACACTTGTTTAATTTATTTTTGTATACTTTCCCACCAGCAGGGGGACTGTCTGATATTTTAGACAGCCCCCCTGCTGGCAGATCCATAGCCAGCTATAGGGGGCCATGTGATCGCTCTTTGAGAGCGATCACATGGCCCCCGGGGGCCTCATTTGCCGTGGGAGGGCTGCCTGGGCTGTCAGGCAGCCCCCCAGAAGAGGATCGCGGCAGAGGTAAGTAAATCTCACCTCCTGGGGCTCAAAGCCGTTACGGCGTTCCATGCCGCTGCAACGGCTTTAAAGCCCATTATAATGGGGACGGCATGGAACGCTGTAACGGCGTTAACGGGTTAAACTTGGGTGTGTTTGTCAGCATGTCTGTCAGGGTATGTGTCTGTCAGTATGTATGTCAGCGTACATGTCTTTGTGTGTCAGTATATCTGTCAGTATGTCAGTGTATATATTTATTTGTGTCTGTCAGTGTGTGTCTGTCAGTTTTTGTCTGTGTGTCTGCCAGTGTATGTGTCAGCATGTCTGTCAGTGTATATCTATGTCTGTCAGTGTATGTGTATGTGTGTGTGCCAGTATGTCTGTCAGAGTGTGTCAGTATATCAGTGTATGTGTCTCTGTGTGTGCCTGTATGCCTGTCAGTGTATGTCTCTGTCTGTCAATGTACATGTCTGTGCATGTGTCAGTATATCGGCAAGTGTATGTGTCAGTGTGTGTCAGTATGTCTGTCAATGTATGTCTGTCAGTGTATGTGTCAGTATATCGGCAAGTGTATGTGTCAGTGTGTATCAGTATGTCTGTCAAGGTGTGTCTGTGTGTATCAATAAGTCTGTCAATGTGTATGTATGTGTCAGTGAGTCTGTCAGTGTATGTATGTGTGTCAGTATGTCTGACAATATATGTGTCTGTGTATCTGTATGTTGTAATTGTGTGTATCTGTATGTTTTCAGCATGTGTATCTGTGTGTTTATCTTACATAGTTACATAGCTGAAAAGAGACTTGCGTCCATCAAGTTCAGCCTTCCTCACATGTGTTTTTGCTGTTGATCCAAAAGAAGGCAAAAAACCTAGTCTGTAGCGCTTTCAATTTTGCAACAAACTAGGAAAAAAATCCTTCTTGACCCCATTCCTCTTGATCTGCTTGTGTTTGTAACTGTGTATCTGTTTATCTGCATGTGTTCAGGTTGTGTTTCTGTTTGTCTGTATGTATATTGGTGTGTCTGTATCTACATCAGTCTGTGTGTCTGTATCTGCTTGTGTGTATATGTGTGTATATGTGTCTGTTTCAGTGTGTGGATGTGTATCACAGTGTGTATGTGGCAGTGTATGTGTATATGTGCATACATCTCAACATTCAAATGCCAACGCTACACACAAATACACCCCTGCATTCAAACTTAACACTACTTATAAACACACTCCTTCATTAAAGGGTCAACACTACATGCAAACACACCTCTGTGTTAACAACCAAAATTAAATATAAACACACCCGTGCAGTCGAAAACCAACACAACACATACATGTATGCTTGCATTAAAATGCTAGCACCACGTACAAACAAACCCCTACATTCACAAAAACATACTTTATACAAAAACACGCTTACATTCTGTAGTGGAGCTCCAATACCTAGCATGGGTATTTCCGCTGTAAGATCCTTGTAGCTGAAGAAGCAATAAAATATCCAAGACAAAATCCCCCAGTAACTGGACGACACATAGTTCTGGAAGTCAAATAATTTTATTTTGGCGACACACGGCTTTTATGCACAGACCCAAACATGGGGTCTCCCATAAAAAAAATACAGGGCTTTTCCTCCCAGGATCCTCTACAGAAAAATATACAATATTCTAAAACACTCCAAAAATACATTTTCAAAAGGGGCCAATTTGATTGCATGGGAGGTCAAAAGGTTGATAGCCTTAATTCTTCATTGAAGCTGGGACTCAAACAGAGCTGATCTGTAAGGTGTGAGAAGTCACACATAAGTGGCCTGCAAGTCCTGTTTAAATATAAACTAACTCTTAGATCCATATGTATAGATCCCCTCTTAGATAGGGGGTCCCTTGTGTTCTAGTATCATATCCAAAAGAAACATTCATACCTACCAACAGATTAATCATCTATTTCACATAGAACAAAATATTTTCTCACAAGGTTTATTTAAATAAAACCAGATATTTTATTTTCTTTAAAACAATCTACTGTTCTTCTTCCTCTCTACCTTTTGATTTGACATTTAATGCATGCTCTGATGAGTTGGGATGTAAATACTTGTTCCATACAGATCTGTCAAAACTGTAGTGTGCATATACCAAGAGATCAGTATTTGGATTAAAATACATATGCATTCTCCACGTACCAGAGTGTGTATCTATGAGGTATATTGGATTTGTTAATTGTAAATGTCAATCAAATATCTCAACTGACCTATTGCAATGTATTTTTTAGAGATTTCTTGTGGGGAAAAATATTAAATTTAATGGCTTCATTTTAAAAATACACAGCAAAAACAAAAGAGTAATATTAAATAAATATGCCACGGAGAGTATTTGTTATGAAGTCGTGTATGAGTTTCAACTCACAGCTTTCTCAATCCAAAAATAAGATTCTTAGTCATGTTTTACATTACAATGGACAATACATACTGGCAGGCACAATGTTGTTTTAATAGAAACATTTTAAATCATATCCTAACATGCCAAGGCTACAAGATGTTATAGCACAGAAAATGGTTATGGAGTCTTATGAAGTGAGCGCAGGTTGAGAAATAAAATTTATACATTTAATACATATGCTATCATCATGACAGAACAATGATATTACAAAGATTTTCTACTTTAAAAAAATCCAACTTGCCACCTGATATTTGATTTAAAATTGACTGACACAAGTCATAAGCAAGTTTAACTCAAGGCCCAATAAACGAATTAGTCACTAGTACATGATAAAATACATGCTAATATCATATATGGGATACATAACATGAAATGTATATTATGAGAAAATAATGTCATTTTTCGGTCCTTGATATACTACACTAAAAGATTCCCCAAGTGCTTTACAAATGTCTCCTGTGATGGTATTGTTTTCCCCTAAAAGATTCTAAATCAGAGTTAGTATTGGGGCTATAGAGCAGACCTTACATTATGGTAAGGGTTAATGCTAGGGTTCCTTTCATTTTATGCAAACACCTGGACATGCGTGTTCCGGACTGCCTGGAGATTAGTTGGAGATATGCTCCTGGGCATGAGTTACTATTTGCAGCTTCCACCATTAGTTCAGTCCCTCTCTAAATAATAATACGTTAGATGAGCCAGAGAGACAGTAATGTCCCATTTCTTTATCCTCTTCTCCTTTTCTGCCTTATCACGATAAAGAAAAAGCTCTATTAAAATGATGACCGCTGCAATCTGCAACTTTTCTCTAGGACAGGAAATTTAATTTTCAGCTACTCCCTGAAATTAGGGACTCCCACACTTCAAGATATTAGTTAAAGCATGTATTTCAGAGGACAATGCATGCATGACCCAAACACTCGCTCAGTATCATCTGCTTTTGGGTTTATCAGTTACTATCTTATATTAATGTAGGACTCGGCAAACAGTGGATGCCCAGATGTTGTAGCACTGCAACTTCCTAATTTTAAAGGTTGGCAAGGCATCATGGCAGTTAGAACTGATCTCTCTGACCGGCTCCCTCGCACGCCTTTTGCTGATGCCGCGGAAGCCAGAATATGATGTCATATTCCGGCTCCCGTGGCATCAGAAAACAGCCTGCGAGGGAGCTGGTCAGAGAGATCAGAGAGCTCCCTCGCCGCCTCTAATCCACTTCAGCCGCACGCCTCCCAGCAGCCTCACTGGACCACCAATGAGAGACCCACGCCAGCACTCCAGGTAGGGAGGCTGGGTGGGAAATTTAAATTTAATTTATTATTAATTACTGTGTGTGTGTGTGTGTGTGTCTGTCAGTGTGTGTGTGCATGTGAGTATGTGTGTGTGTGTGTGAGTTTGTGTGTGAGTGAGTGTGTCTGTCAGTGTGTGTGTGTGTGTGTCAGTGTGTGTGTGTGCGCGCATGTGAGTATGTATGTGTGTAAGTGTGTCTATGAGTTTGTGTGTGAGTGAGTGTGTCTGTCAGTGTGTGTGAGTGTGTATGTCAGTGTGTGTGTGTGCGCATGTGAGTATGTGTGTCTGTCAGTGTGTGTGTGTTCCAGTATGTGTGTCTGTGAGTTTGTGTGTGTGTGTGTGTCTGTCAGTGTGTGTGTGTGCGCATGTGAGTATGTGTGTGTTAGTGTGTGTGTAAGTGTGTCTATGAGTTTGTGTGTGAGTGAGTGTGTCTGTCAGTGTGTGTGAGTGTGTATGTCAGTGTGTGTGCGCATGTGAGTATGTGTGTCTGTCAGTGTGTGTGTGTTCCAGTATGTGTGTCTGTGAGTTTGTGTGTGTGTGTGTGTATGTGTGTGTGCGCGCGCGCGTGTGTCTATGAGTTTGTGTGTGAGTGTGTATGTCAGTGTGTGTGTACGCATGTGAGTATGTGTGTCTGTCAGTGTGTGTGTGTGTTCGAGTATGTGTGTCTGTGAGTTTGTGTGTGTGTGTGTGTGTGTGTCTGTCAGTGTGTGTGTGAGTGTCTGTCAATGAATGAGTGTGTCAGATAAGTGAGTCTGGCTGTCAGAGATGTCTGTGTGTTTGTCATTGAGTGTGTGTGACTGTCAGTGTTTATACACCCCTGACTGTAGCGTGGCCAAGCGGAGTGTACCATGGTACAGGAACTTCTGTTTCCTGTACCTGGCAGGACTGACATGAAAAGCTCACTGTACCGGGATTCGCTCCGCTCAGCCACGCTACAAGAAAGGTAGGAGGCACACCAGGAAGTAGAGGGGACCACTATGGGGATGGGTGAGGAGGGGAGAAATACCCTGAGGTACAGGAAAAGGAGGGAGAGGGGAAGGAACACTAAGCGACAGGGAACAGAGGGGGGAGGGGAGAGGAACACTAAGGGGCAGGGAAAGGAGGAGAGAGGGGAGAGGAACAGTAAGGGTCAGAGAAGGGAGGGGACCATTAAGGGACGGGGAGAGGGGCTGGATGTGAAAGAAACACACAGCGGGGCTTGAGAAGGAAAGAGACACACACAAAGGAGCTGGGAAGAGTAAAAGACACAAAAGGGCTGGGAGAAAAGGAGTCACACAAAGGGTCTGGGAGGAGTAAGACACACAAAATGTGGGAGGATGTAAGAGTCATACAAAAAGGAGACATAGGAGACATAAAAAGGCAAAAATAGGAGATAAAATACACTAAATGGAGTCAGATATTTAAAGACGGGATAAGAAACACAAAAGGGAGGTTAAGAGGCACACAGGTGCAGATGTTTTTGGGGGGCGGAAAAATTCCCAAAATTCTTTGCACCGGCCCTGCAACTCTAGGTATATTTAATTTTATGAAACATATTTTATTTTTATGAGAACTTAAATGCTGTATTTTAAATGTTGACATAGTTGCAGTCACAAACAGTTCTATGCACTAGATTTCATAATACCCAAGAGCAGCTGCCATATTTTACCTTAAACACGATTTTGTTTAGAACAAAATAGTATTACTAAAATAAATGATTTAGTAAGGAAGGAATAAGTTGATATGTTGCAGATAATGTTAGATTTGACCATTGGCAGAATAAGCGTGATATTGGTGGGTAGGATAATAAAACCATTCTGATTTTTTTTTTTTAATTATTAGATATACCCATCTCCAAAGATAACATGCATGTATTTATTTATATGTGTTTTCTGGTGGTGTATGGTCTGCAGCCTTTGCAAGCCCTCCTCTTTATCCGTGGCAGATCCAATGTGTTGGATTGATCAATCGAACACTTCTCAATGAGAATCTTCTACTACAGCCATGAGTGTGTGCATTTGTAGATGAACGTGGCTTTCCAATGCTTCTTAATGAGCTATAGTACAGCTTATTGAGAAGTAGTGAAGGCAGGCAAGCAACGCAGCAGTCCAGCATGTCTGCCACTTCCATAAGCTCTGTGGTACTAACGGAAGAGAAAGACCACCTCCCTGACTGCATGGCTGACAGCTGGGAAGGAATTGTGGCAAAGTTTTACAAAACTGCTGATTTCTATTGAAATTAGCTTTTTTATAAACTGGAAAAAAATTCATACTTCAGACACGTAAAGCAGTTCAGCTTTAGCAGGATTATTCAGTAAGTGCGAATGGCAAAACCATCCTGCTCACAGACTCATTCAGACTTAAAAATGTAGATGTTGTTGATGGAATTCATTCAACGTCCAGGATTTCACCTGGCTGAATGCCACCGGATGGCTAAAATCTGGGCAGAATGCAACAAATCCAGGAAAATCAACTCCCCTGTGCCCTCACCCAATTACCACTTTATATTCTTGGGGGACGGGGGGGGGGGCTAGGGTCCCCTTCATTGGTCCCCACCCATACTGGTTGGTTGGCACCATACTATTTATAATAAGGGGGACCTAGTGTTCTCTTCCTTGGCCCCCACCATGCTGGTGGGTGGGGGCTATAATACTTGTTATAAGGGGGAGATCTAGTGGCCCCCACCCATGCTGGCAAGTGTGGGTCCAGTGTCCTCCCCTGACCCCCACTCATACTGGCAGGTGGAGGCCTTAATATTTATAAATCATTTGTTTTCCCCATTAAATAAAAATTAGTTCCCCACACGCCAGCATGGGTGGGGGGACAAGGAAGGGAACACTAGGTCCCTCCCTTATTATAAATATTAGGGCCCCATCTGCCAATATGGGTGGAGATTAGGGGTAAGGACACTACCCCCTTAAAATTTAAAGTAGCCTCCTGCCAAGGTCCATGGTGGAAACTTTTTTTAGTGACTGGGCTGGGCTTCCCGGTCACTAGTCTTAAATGTTTAATAGATATGTCCCCATCTGTGGGGCATATGGAGGTACATTATCTCGTTTTTTTTTTTTTAATTCTTTAATTTATTTGTGCATCGAGTAACAACAAGCATGCAGAGCCACGACAGCAACTGCAGACATTTTCATAGCATTGCAAAGTGTGGCAGTTTAATACAGCACATTTTTTTTAATTATATGACATGAAAATAGTGATGTCCCGATCTGTTCGCTGGCGAATAGTTCCTGGTGAACATCGCTTGTTCGCGTTCGCCATGGACGGCGAACACATGCGCTGTTCGGTCCGCCCCCTATTCGTCATCATTGAGTAAACTTTGGCCCTGCCTGTACCTCACAGTCAGCAGACACATTCCAGCCAAGCAGCAGCAGACCCTCCATCCCAGACCCTCCCACCTCCTGAACAGCATCCATTTTACATTCATTGTGAAGCTGCATTCTTAGTGAGAGTAGGGACAGTGTAGCTGCTGCTGATTTGATAGGGAAATTGATAGCTAGGCTAGTGTATTCAGTGTCCACTACAGTCCTGAAGGACTTATCTGATCTCTGCTGTAAGGACAACACCCCAAAAAGTGTAATGTAATTGCAGTTGCCTGCCTGCCAGCCTGTGTGTCAGGCTCACAGCATGTATATAGTGCCCACTTGCCCAGTGCCACCACTCACTGGTGTCACAATAGCTTGCATTTAACAAAAAAACACCTTTTTGGACTGTAATATAATAGCAGTCAGTTTCCTTCACGAGTGTGCATTTCAGGGCCTGCCAGGGCACAGTGTCACACCAGTGCAATTCATATCTGGTGTAACAGTAGTGTACATTTAAAAAAAATAAAAAACATTTTTTTTGACTGGAATAGATTGAATAGCAGTTAGTTGTCTGCCAGCATGTGTGTCAGGCTCACAGCGTATACTGTGCTCACTTGCCCAGTGCCACCACTCACTCATTGGTGTCACAATAGCTTGCATTTAAAAAAAAACTAAACTTTTTTGACTGTAATATAATAGCAGTCAGTTTCCTTCACTAGTGCGCGTTTCAGGGCCTGCCCAGTGCCACCACTCGCTTATATCTGGTGTCACAATAGCTGGCATTTAACAAAAAAACTAAACTTTTTGGACTGTAATATAATAGCAGTCAGTTTCCTTCACGAGTGTGCGTTTCAGGGCCTGCCCAGTGCCACCACTCACTCATATCTGGTGTCCCAATAGCTTGCATTTTAAAAAAACTAAACTTTTTGGACTGTAATATAATAGCAGTCAGTTTCCTTCACAAGTTTGCATTTCAGGGCCTGCCCAGTGCCACCACTCACTCATATCTGGTGTCCCAATAGCTTGTATTTAAAAAAAAATAAACTTTTTGGACTGTAATATAATAGCAGTCAGTTTCCTTCATGAGTGTGCGTTTCAAGGCCTGCCCAGTGCCACCACTCACTCATATCTGGTGTCCCAATAGCTTGCATTTAAAAAAAATAAACTTTTTGGACGGTAATATAATAGCAGTCAGTTTCCTTCACGATTGTGCATTTCAGGGCCTGCCAGGGCACAGTGTCACACCAGTGCCACTCATATTTGTTGTCACAGTAGCTTGCACGCATAGTACCACTATTCGTCATGGTCGTGGTGCTGTGATTCCCTTTGGCCCTAGAATAATGCCCAGTGTTCAGAGGCCACGTACCCTGAACTTGAAAAGTTCTGAGGACATAGTTGACTGGCTAACACAGGACACCCAATCTTCTACAGCTTCCGCTTGGAACCTCGATGCACCATCCTCCTCCAGCTTAGCTTCGGGCACCTCTCAAGTTACCACTCGCCCGCCTGCCGCTACCACCAACACTAGCACCACAGCCGCTTCACTTGGTATGTCAGAGGAGTTATTTACACATCAGTTGGAAGAAATGAGTGATGCGCAACCATTATTGCCAGAGGATGTAGATAACAGGGATATGTCTCAGTCAGGCAGCATTACACACGTACGGTGTGAGGATGATGATGTTGTACCCACTGCTGCTTCCTTTGCTGAGTTGTCAGATACAAGTGAAGCGGTTGATGATGACGATGCGTCCGTGGATGTCACGTGGGTGCCCACTAGAAGAGAAGAAGAACAGGGGGAAAGTTCAGATGGGGAGACAGAGAGGAGGAGGAGGAGACGAGTTGGAAGCAGGGGGATGTCGTCGCAAGGAGCTAGTGGCACAGTCAGACAGCATGCATCGGCACCCGGGGTCAGCCAGAAAGCACGTCAATCAACGCATGCTGTTGCCACCACCAGAATGCCATCATTGCAGAGCTCAGCAGTGTGGAATTTTTTTTTGTGTGCCTGCCTCTGACAACAGCGATGCCATTTGCAACCCGTGCCAAAAGAAACTGAGTCGTGGGAAGTCCAACACCCACCTAGGTACAACTGCTTTGCGAAGGCACATGATCGCACATCACAAACGCCTATGGGATCAACACATGAGTACAAGCACCACACAAACTCAAAGCCGCCATCCTCCTCCTGGTCCAGCATCTTCAGCCATGTTAACCACTGCTGTCCTCCTTTCCCCCTCTCAACCATCCGCCCCTCCGTCTCTCGCCTTGAGCAGTTCCTGCTCATCTGCCCACAGTCAGGTGTTTGTCAAGGACATGTTTGAGCGTAAGAAGCCAATGTCACAAAGTCACCCCCTTGCCCGGCGTCTGACAGTTGGCTTGACTGAACTCTTAGCCCTCCAGCTTTTACCATACAAGCTGGTGGAGTCTGAGGCGTTCAAATTTTTTTTAGCTATTGGGACACCGCAGTTGAAGGTACCCGGCCGGAATTTCTTTGCACAAAAGCCAATCCCCAACCTGTACTCGATTGTGCAAAAGGAAGTAATGGCTTGTCTGGCACACAGTGTTGGGGCAACGGTCCATCTGACCACTGATACCTGGTCTGCAAAGCATGGTCAGGGAAGGTATATCACCTACACTGCACATTGGGTAAACCTGCTGACGGCTGCCAAGCATGGAATGCGTGGCTCTGCAGAGGAGTTGGTGACACCGCCACGACTTGCAGACAGGCCTGCTGCCACGTCCTCTACTCCTCCTACTCCATCCTCTTCCATAACCTCCTCGGCTGAGTCCTTTTCTGCTGCTGCATCTTGCTCCACATCAACGGCACCCCCCCAGCTCCCCAGGTACTGTTCCACATCCCGGATACGGCAGTGTCACGCCGTCTTGGGGTTGACTTGCCTGAAAGCAGAGAGTTACACCGGACCGGCACTCCTGTCCGCCCTGAACGCACAGGTGGATCAGTGGCTGTAGCGGAGAGCTGATATCCCACAGCTATTCTCCACTTACGATCCCAGTGAGGCTCAGGAACAAGGCAATTGTAAATCCACAAGCAGAGTTTCCAGCAGGCAAAGTAACAAAGCAATATCCCAACAGCAATCCCAATAACTGGACGACACACAGTTTCAGGAGCAGAACTGAAATCTTTTAATCACACACTTTCTTATAAGGGAGGGATTTACAGTAATTAACACAATGGCCAATAGTACAGTAGTTACCTCCCATACCTCTCCTCCCCTCAGTGTGCCACATAATCCACTTATAACTAGTACACTTTTACCCCTATTCTGGATGTACCCCAAAACAGCCTGGTACAGTTATTTAAATGGTATCCCCTGGTAGCCCTGATCTGGGTGACTAACATATCCCAAATTCACCCAGATCGGACCAGGGGTTCGGGAGTTAGGTGGAGGGTGTAATTTGACCGACCACACACGAGGTGGTATCCGAAAAGGGTTCCATACATTTTGGCCCTGCGGTCGGTCTTTGTTCGGGAGGTGAATTACATAGAAAATACTGCCATCCATGGTTAACTTTCCCTTTATACGAATCCCCTCGTTCGGTACTTTAGAACTACCGAATGGGGTTCTGATTAACCTTCCTGTTCGGGAGTTATGGAACTCTGGAGGTCTCAGCGGTGTTCGGGTAATCGAGTGGCCAATTTGAGTTCCAGGCACCCGACGACCAAACACCGCTGAGGTTCGTATGCGTAAGATGGCCGCCGCCACGTGTACGCATATGAACGACGACCACCCAGATACATACATAACGAGCCTGTTAACCTGCGGTCAGAGAAAGTGTGAACCTTAATAGCTGCCACACTTCTCTCTGGGGTGGTCCACCAGTTTGGTAGTTTCCCTTCGTATAGTGTACGGATGGAAACTACCGAACAACATACATTTAACACATAGAAATACACTGGCAATGTGAAAATTACAATACGAATCACATACGGAACACAGTTACATAGGAATAGTACAGGACAGGCTGAATGCATTCCGCTACAGTGGCTGACTCCGCACCAACTGGAGATCGGCAAAGTGGTTTGTGACAACGGAAGAAATTTGTTGGCGGCATTGCATTTGGGCAAGTTGACACATGTGCTGTGCATGGCTCATGTGTGTAATCTGATCGTACAACGCTTTGTGCATAAGTACCCAGGCTTACAGGATGTCCTTAAGCAGGCCAGGAAGGTGTGTGGCCATTTCAGCCATTCCTACACGGCCATGGCGCACTTTTCCGATATCCAGTGGCGGAACAACATGCCAGTGAGGCGCTTGATTTGCGACAGCCCGACATGTTGGAATTCAACACTCCTAATGTTCAACCGCCTGCTCCAACAAGAAAAAGCCATTAACGAGTATTTGTATGACCAGGGTGCTAGGACAGCCTCTGCGGAGCTGGGAATTTTGTTTGCCACGTTACTGGACGCTCATGCGCAATGCCTGTAGGCTCATGCGTCCTTTTGAGGAGGTGACAAACCTAGTCAGTCGCACCGAAGGCACCATCAGCAACATCATACCATTTGTTTTCTTCCTGGAGCGTGCCCTGCGAAGAGTGCTGGATCAGGCCGTAGATGAGCGTGAAGAGGAAGAGTTGTGGTCACCATCACCACCAGAAACAGCCTTATCAGCATCGCTTGCTGGACCTGCGGCAACGCTGGAAGAGGATTGTGAGGAAGAGGAGTCAGAGGAGGAATGTGGCTTTGAGGAGGAGGAGCAAGACCAACCACAACAGGCATCCCAGGGTGCTCGTTGTCACCTATCTGGTACCCGTGCTGTTGTATGTGGCTGGGGGGAAGAACATACCTTCAGTGAGATCACTGTGGACGAGGAACGTAACATGAGTAGCTCGGCATCAAACCTTGTGCAAATGGGGTCTTTCATGCTGTCGTGCCTTTTGAGGGACCCTCGTATAAAAAGGCTGAAGGAGAACGACCTGTACTGGGTGTTCACGCTACGAGACCCCCGGTATAAGCAGAAAGTGCCTGAAATGTTACCGAATTACTGCAAGCCGGAAAGGATGCAGCAGTTCCAAAATCAATTAAAAAGTATGCTTTACACAGCGTATAAGGGTGATTTCACAGCACAACGGGAATCTAACAGGGGAAGAGGTGAAAGTAATCCTCCTCCTCCCACGACCACGCCGGCAAGGACAGGACGCTTTACAGACGTGTTGTTGATGGAGGACATGCAGAGCTTCTTAAGTCCTACGCATCGCCACAGCCCTTCGGGGTCCACCCTCAGAGAACGACTCGACCGACAGGTAGCAGACTACCTCGCCTTAACTGCAGATATCGACACTCTGAGGAGCGATTAACCCCTTGACTACTGGGTGTGCAGGCTTGACCTGTGGCCTGAGCTATCCCAATTTGCGATAGAACTTCTGTCCTGCCCTGCTTCAAGTGTCCTGTCAGAAAGGACCTTCAGTGCAGCAGGAGGTATTGTCACTGAGAAGAGAAGTCGCCTAGGTCAAAAAAGTCTAGATTACCTCACCTTTATTAAGATGAATGAGGGATGGATCCATAAGGGACTGTCAGTGGGCAATACATTCGACTAAAAAAGGCCTGATGAGGGGGACTACTTAACACACCACTCCTATCTGGTGGCACATTAGATTGCACACACATTGCCCCAAATTTGAAGTAGGAGGACCGACCAAGCATCTTTTTCCATCTCCCGCTTCCTAAAATCGATGCCTTATATACACGTTCCCTGATAGGGGACGTAACAGGGATTAAACTGATAAGAATAGTACTACTTAACACACTACTCCTATCGGGTGGCACATTAGATTGCACGCGCAGTGCCCCAAATTTGAAGTAGGAGGACTGACCAAGCATCTTTTTCCATCTCCCGCTTCCTGGGTGGAGGAAGAGAGACCTTCAATGACATCAGTGAGGACAAGGAACGGGACATGGCTAGCTTGGTATCCAACCTTGTGCAAATGGGGAGTTTGCGGTTGTGCAAATGGACTGTTTGCGGTTGTTTGCGGTGCGTTAAATGGGGAGTTTGGTCTGTCACTGTGAAGCGGGCGTAACCCTTACACTACCTGATCGATACAACATCATACCTGATGTTTGAAAGCAGGTTATTCCAAACATTTTAGGAATGTTAGGTGATTTATTCCCTTTATGGATTAAAACCAGACTCTGCATCAACTATATAATTTTCCATGGGAGTTTTGCCATGGATCCCCCTCCGGCATGCCACAGTCCAGGTGTTAGTCCCCTTGAAACAACTTTTCCATCACTATTGTGGCCAGAAAGAGTCCCTGTGGGTTTTAAAATTCGCCTGCCCATTGAAGTCTATGGCGGTTCGCCCGTTCGCGAACATTTGCGGAAGTTCGCGTTCGCCGTTCGTGAACCGAAAATTTTATGTTCGCGACATCACTACATGAAAATCACAGGCTATGCAAATATAGTAGTTTATAATGAACATGTAAGGCTGGGCATTCGAATGACATATTTGAGTACTCGTGTGCTCATGGTATGATATGTAAGTTGCATGTTGAAAATCATAAAGTGAACAAGCTTTTAACGCATGGTAAAAAGAGAAACATAAAACAAAAAAGCAGCATCAACTATAGAGTTGACTGCTTCAACGCTGAAGATGACCACCCCATGTGGACCCTGAGTCATCCAGGCGAGAGTCCGTGTCGGCATACAAGGCGACCCGACTCATCAGTATGCAGTGTGGGTCACTGTTCCATTCTTAGTCCCGTCTGGTGGTAGTGTGTGAGGATCGAATTTCCCTTCTCGGGTCAGTCCAGCTGGGTGCCTGTCTCGAGCATGTGAAAAGTCCCAGTTTGGTGGCTATAGGTGGGTGGACCATCTGTTTCAGGCCCCTGGTGGGGAGCTGGGTGGTGTGGCAGGTTAGTCCAAGGCCTTATAGTGTTTCCCTTCTTCGGGGTCAGTACCCACCGGTGTGTGTCAGGCTTTGATGCTTCTCCTCCTTAGCTTGTGGGAGCTTGGCGCTTACTTGCCGGTTCCCTCTCTTATATGGTCGGTTAACCTGCCTGTGTGGGAGCAGAAGAGGAGGGTATGTCCGGCGGCTCACTCGTCCCAGTTGCCATGCGGTCTCCGCCATCTTGGGAGCGGACTCTCGCTGGTGTTGTGGCACTTTGATGGTTCACAGGATGGGGGCCGGGATCACCCCCGCCGGTCCAGAGGGGGGGAACAGGGCCAGACCCGCCTAACTTCGCGTTTCTGCCTTACCGCTGGTGGTCAGGATAGCTGGGCAGCGGCCGTCCACCCAACTCACCGCCTGAGCGGTCTCCATCTCGTGAGCCTGGGATCGCCCCACCGAGGGGCTAGAACCTCGCAGCAAGCCTCTCCTCGGGACCAGGGTTGCCTCTTGCACTGGGGTACAGCTGTCAGCTTGTCAGTAAATATTTTGCAGTTTTTTAGGGCTGAAAACTAGCTGAGTTTTCAGGAGCTACTCCACTGTGCGTCCACTCAGCATGGCGGTCTGGCCCCGCCCCTCTTATTGACCCCTCATAAGATTTTATATTTATTTGGTTCCAATTTTTTTAAATGTGGTGGCTGGCTAGTGAACTCTATTCAGGGGTTTTAACTATTTGCAAATAATTTTTCAAGTTATAAATTAAATTTCAAAAAGCAAGTGATTGATACATTGCTAACGGGCATCCTGCTGAATGCAATCGGTTTATCATTAGCCACCATGCGGTTGTTGATAAATTTTCAATTCCGGCGCTGTTTGTTGGTTGCAGATACTATTGATTTTCCAAATACATCTGAACCAGAATGCTACAGAATCATTCGTACCGACCAAATCCTGACCACATTCGACTTTAGTAAATATGAAGATTGCCAATACAGTCAGAATTTGGTCATTTTTATCGAGTTTTGTCCATTCTGACAAAATCCATTGTTTAGTGAATAACCCTTCATGTGTCTGTCGTGCTCCCTTAGCTTCAACTTCACAACTACTTTTTGAATGAAAGTTAACTGCTTTTGATTCCATTCCCAATAATGTATAGAGCTGAGAGGACACTTCATTAATGACGTTTGTGGTGAAAAAAGGACATTTCCGAGACAGGGAAATAAAACCTAAATCTTACAGATCTTGACTATTGGAATTACTCCTAACCTTGTTCAGAGAGCACAGTGCCTGATACATTATCATATAACAGAGAACCCACCTAACGTTGTTACCTGTGGGTTTATAATCAACTTTAAATGAAGGTGTAAGATCAAGGCAGTATGTTTTAGTCCACATGTTCAATGTTCTAATACATGTAAATAGCATTGTGATCCAAGCAATCAAGGTACAAAACGTAGCAGATTTATTCGGAGAATCAGAACACAAACAGCAACGTTTTCACCTTCACCTTTGGTATCCTGAGTGCCCGGATCACATTGCTTTTTTCATTTATGCACGAGGTTTGCCAGCCTCAAGTGCAGCTATAAACCTGTCATATATATTAGATGAGTGTGGATTCCTTCCTTTCCAGTTACAGTTCTCATACTGGGAGAAAATGAGAATTCTATGGCCATATTGAGACAGACAGTGTTATTCAGTCGAGTCAAAATTGGCAGGAATCCACAGTGAATTTAAAATTTAAGGCCAAAATAGTCAAAGTGAAAACAAAATTGCGAATTTTTCTAATTTGGCATTTCTGGACTAAATTGTAAAATTCACTTTGAATTCACTTTACATTACCTACAATTTTTATTTTAGTGAATAATGTTGATAATTGGGTTGCACGTTCCAGAAGTAGCCAGAATTGATAGCTCGGAAGCTCTCTGGGTGACACATTTTGGTATAGGTTGGTTGACAATACACAACTTGTTGTTTAGTACATAGACCCCCAATGTTTCCCATATCACCTATTGTTGTTGAATGTTTGCCATTTGGTTTTAATTTCACTACAATTCATGGTCAATAAACCTCTAAGTCATTATGTAAAGTCACACAGTCATCAGATGACCAGACATTAAAAAAAATCTCACATATCTAACTTCAAACTACTCTGTAAACTGTTGCTGAACTTTTTTTCATTTGAGAGAAATGCTGACTGTTTTTAATTTTCTTCTTATGTTTCAAATGTATTAATCAGCACACATTAAGCCCTGAAGTCTTAACTGTAAATGCATTTCTGGATAAACTGAATAATTAAAAGAGCAGCAATTATAGCTAGAGACACTACTATCTAGTTTATCCAAAAAAACCAACAAAAAAAAACAATTAAAATCTTCACAAAATAAATTATAATCCAATAATGGAACAAGATAAAAAGAAAATTAATCATATAAAAAAAAATGCTGACAGCACAATTATCAGAAATCCTGATATTTAATGTTGCCTTAACATTTTTTATCTTGTTTGTGTGTCACTTAAATAAAATCACCAAAAGAAACTTTAGAGACAAAAACAATGGTTCTTCATTAAGGTATATTAGGCAACATAATTATGTAAAACATCAGACTGTGCCAGTGTGCTCGCAGGCCCCTATTATCCACACAGTCACAACTGGCATGCTGTGAATTTTATGGGTAGCACACATATTTTCTGAAACAATAAAACAAACCACAGTGGATAAATAAATATCACACTTGTAACAAGATTGAGCCTAATGTGGCAACCTCCCTCATGAAACCAATCAGGGAGGATTATACAGAGATCTCTGTGAGTAACTAACTCCATCCCCATCATATGTACATGGGGGTGAAAGTTAATTATACTGAGCATAGGCTCCCAAACACCATTTTTCACATCTTCTCGCCTCTAGGGCCAAAGGTTGCCTATCTGATAGGATAAAAAGTTAATATATATTTTAGTGGACACAAGGTGCTTAAACCTGCAATCTAAATATCACAACCGCTACAGCTCATGTTACTTGAAATCACCATGCACCATCCCATGTTAGGACCCACTCCCTGTTTACCAATGCAATTTTTACCTCTTTTCACGTCTGCTGGTAAAGCGGAAGTTCTCATTCTACTTGAAGGAACACTATAGGGTCAAGAACACAAACATTGATTCCTGACCCTATAGTGTTAAAACCACCATTTAGGTGCACTTGCCCCGTCCTGGATCCGCCCCATTGCCTTTTTTATAGGAAAAGCATTGGATTGACTGATATCGTCAATGAGGCGGGGCCACATCAGCATCTCCTCATGGAGTTGCGTTGAATCACCACAGTTTGCAGCACTGCCCCAATAATCACCTCCAGTGGCCATCTGAGGAGTGGCCACTGGAAGTGTCCCTAAGGAGCAATGTTAACACTGTCTTTTCTTTTCAAATGCAGTGTTTTTTTTTAACAAAAAGGCTACAGGGACTGATTATACTCACCAGAACAACTAAATTAAGCTGCACTTGTTCTGGTGACTAAATTTTCTCTTTAATTAATTTATTATCTTAGGGTATCAGCTGATTGTAAATAGATGATATATCGTAATATATCTTGGTCAATTTGTTTTTCAGGTACACTCTAAGGATTTTGGCTCACCCCAATGAATCAAGTCCAAATAGAGACACATTTAATAGATCTGTTTCATAATAGAAACACCTGCTTTAGAAATAGAAAAGAAACAAATCACAGGTGCCTGGGGGACTCAAATAAGTGTCAAACCATTCGAAAATTGTTTGATCACTGTTCACTACACTGCATCCAACTGTGTTCAGCAAGTGGGGAGGGGGGGCATCCTAATGTCCCCCCTGCCTCCACCTGTGGTTGGAGTAAACTTTATATTAAACAGAGAGAACATGGTGTCCTCCCAGCCCCCCCCCCCCCCCCTCCCCCCGCTGTGGGTAGGAGCTCTAATAAAAAAATCCAAGGGTGGGTTCCTAGTGTCCTCGTCAGCTTCCTTTCTCTACCTTAGTAAAAAAAAAAAAAGCTTGATACGAAAATAAAAACATTTCATGTTGGCCCATTATGGGCTCCAAGCAGACTAAGGTTGCAAGACATGTAAAGCTCTTATAAGGGGGAGTTAAATAGTGTTATATATGTTAAAATGGGGGGGCATATCTAATCAGCATGGCGAGTCGGTCTGTGAGCCATTTGATTATTTTGTCATTGTCTAACTAAACGACTGAAAATCTAACTTTTTTGGTCACTTTGTTATTCTTAAAAATATGAATGCACATGTCTAATGTATATTTTCTGAAAACCACTGCATAATTTAAATCTTTGTATACTTTGTATACAATTTTGATGTCTCTTAATTACCTTTAGGAATTTAGAGCCAATAGGATGGAGCTAATAGTTTCACATAGTTTTTATATTCTTTGCAAAAACGGCATGAATATCTATCTCTCTGTTTTATCTCTCTTCCTTAGCCCCAAGTCACAATAAATCCCTGCAAGAAGGCCTTACGATTTTCTCGGCTCTGCCCACCGACCCTCCCCTCCTTCCGCCCAGCCTGATTCCTTCTAACTATATAGCATGCTCTTCCAGCTGTTTGGAACCACAGTCAATCACCTCCTCATTCCCTTCACATGCTACCAGCTGCTACAGTTATACTATTAACTCTCTCTGATATCACATACAAATCACTCTGCTACCTCTTGTCTTATCTCCCCAGTTTAACCTTTAGATTGTAAGCTAACGGGCAGGGTCCTCTAGCTGTTGTATCGGTCTGTTATTATTGTGTTTGTCTTTTTCCCAATTGTACAGCGCTGTGGAATTTGTTGGCGCTTTATAAATGTCAGTAATAATAATAATATAAGATTAACTATTTTCTCTGTTTTTTTAAGAATGCTCATTATTGCGCCTTTGGTGACTGGAGTCCTTTTTTTTTTTCATTTTACAAAATGTATAGATTTGAATAGAAATGTGAACTTTTTTTAACAGTCCTTGTTTCACCTCCTGGCTGCCAATCAGACAACTGGTCCTGTTACTTAGCTCTGTATATCTAAACGCAAGAGGCAGCAATTGCACACCTGCCTTGCAAAGACTTCTCATTGAGCTACATTGGGAAGTCTCTTATTGGGCAGCCACAGAACGTTTGCGCTGAGTTAGAAGGGGAGGGCTTGCAAACACTGCAGCTTTTGCAAACTGTTTCAGATATACTATGAATGAAAAATGCATACTTTTTTGCATGCATGTTTTCATTGAGTATATCTAATAAATTATGTATTTTTTTTTTCTTTTTGTTTTTTTTTTTTTGCTGTGGAGTGTCCCTTTAAACATTGCCACCCTGCTATTTCATCCATGGGTAAATCATTGTGGATATTTTCCATCTGCTCCCCATGTGTAACAATTCTAATTTGAACATATTCTCAGTTCTCATTAATAACACATTAGGCCACCGAGTACTACAATAATTAGGATGCCAGTTATCCATTAAAAAAATCCTATAAAAAAAAATTTGATGGGATTAACAATATTATCTATACCAGAAGCAGTAGAGGTGTTCTACAGCAAGAACACCAATTGCTTGTAATGAAATATTTAAAGGGACTATTTAAACAATTTTACATAAGTTAAGCTAGACAATACAATTATGATCATTATAGGCTATATTAAACTACATCTACATAACTGTCTTCACTTGAAGAATATTGTATGGGGCTTTAATTGTGAGCTACGTTTATTTGAGACGACTGAACATGTTTGCCAAGTTGCTAAAATGAAAAAAACTATTTAGCAAAGCAGCTTATAGTACTAAACTAATTTACATATTTTGAATCATTTGGTGTGAATGGATGCAATGCATAAGATATTTTCAATCTGCCACTGGCTTTTATATCTACTATATATTGCATCTGTATTACTTTGGCAATTACAGACTCAGGGGAGCATTTCTGGAGATAGCAAGAAACTTCTGGTTAACTTACAGGGATTTTAAGCGCCAAAACAAATTTAGCTTAATGAAGCAGTTTAGGTGTATAGATTATGCCCCTGCAGTTTCACGTTAAGTGTTAAATCCCTTTGCCCCTGCAGTATGTAATTTAAGAGTTAATTCACTTTGTTTATGTTGCCCTTGTTACCCCTCCCCTGAATGTAAAAAAAAATGTTTTACAGCACACTTTGTTTACTTATTTCCTGCTCTGTTAATGAAAAAAATATTACATAGTGGTGGCTTCTGCTGGCAAAAGCAAGCAATTAACAGAGCAGGTAATACAAGATTCTAAATTAAACACACCAAGCAATAGTGAAGCTAAAAATGCAAGCTCTTTTTAAGGAAGTGTGTAGGGAGGCTGTGCAAGTCACATGCAGGAGAGGTGTGGCTAGGGGTTGCATAAACATAGTGATTTAACGTCTAAATGGCAGAATATTGAGCAGTGAGACTGCAGGGACATAAAATATACACCAAAACTATTTCATTAAGCTAAAGTTGTTTTGGTGCTTAGAGTATACATTTCATATTTGTCTTCAGTCTGCCATGCAGCATAGCATGCTTATTGTAACTTATGCTTGCTTGTACTTCTACTATTATAAAGAATACACAAACAGTGGTTTAATAAATACAATTGTTTGGTTTGTATTTTTAGCCATAATATACTGTAAGTTTTTCGTTACAAAAGTTACATTGAAGTTTTTCTTATAACAAGTTCATTAGACGTCAAATGGCTATAAATCCTTGAATCATTTTTAAAAACATTTACAGAAGTGGTCAAGGTTAATATTGTATTGGTACTGAATAAGAAATATGTCACATATATATTGAGTTAATCCACTAGTGAAAAATGGAAAATTAATATTTGGCGGATCCTTAAAGTAATACTATCAACACCAAAACCACTACAACAAAGTGGCCCCGGTGCCTAGATGCAGTACCTGCAGTCTGGCAAATGTAAGCATCAGAGAAACAAAGGTTACAATTAACAGTCAGAATGCCACTAGAGGCACTTCCCCTTAGAACAACTTTTTTTTTTTTAAGGAGCTCACTTTCGATATCATGACGACACTGAATTTAGTTAAATCTCTCCACAGAGGATAAATGTCTCCACAGAGGATACATGTACTGATCTGATTGATCATCATGATAAATGGATTGGCCTGAGATCATCCTTTTCGATGATCTCAGAAGAAGACAAATAATGTAAACAGCTGGAGGAACACTAACAATATATTTATTAGCTGATAGCACTCAGCTGACACTGTACGCCAATGAACCGGCCCACACAGAAGGATGTAGCTCAGTGAAGCTAACAGAAGCTCATTGAAGAGGAGAGGCAGCTGTTCGTGGGACCTGTTGTCTGTGGGATACCATTCTTTGTGATTTTGTTTAGGTTTTGCTTTTTTTTTTTTTTTGGGTGATTTTGTCTTTGTCTATTTTTTCTCTGCTTGCTCTGAAGCCATTCAAGGACACTCCTGGCACCAGTACATTAAACTTTACCGGTAGTAAGAAATAACTGGGATTAAATCAGAAATAAACCATAACTACCAGTTAGAATCTGAGTCCGCCAATTATAGAGATACACAGAAACAGGGGCAAACTTTCTCATTCTATAACTATATACATTTGCTACAGCTCACCTTACTGTCCAGTTTAATAAATACACTCATATTATATGATGAGTGATGCTGCTACTCCAACATAAAGCTTTACACTGTCCTCGGTAACACATATTTAAGCTTATTAAACAATTATTGCGTTATAATTATTGTGTTTATCAGTCAGAAGCACAAGGTTGACATTTATTTTTTTCCAAAAACTTCTAAAATGCTGTATCATCCAAAAATGCATTGTCCTCTCTGTGTTCTGCCTATAAAAAAAATCTGGAAATTTATTAGCATGAGAAAGCGTTTGAGGAGAACAGTTCCATTAGGGAGGTAACGAGTGATTTATCTGTAATTGATGCTATGATGATTATGTTGCATCTTAATGTGTCCTCTGGATTGAGCTAGGGACTCTAAAGCAGCAGATAGGTTTCAGTCTGTTCCATTTTAATGAGGTGTAATACGGATTCTGTACTTTATTTTCTGGGTTTTTACTTAGAGTAGTTACCTTATTGTCTTCATTATACGGTATGTGAACAAAGCACTTTTCCTCACTTTTTTTTTCTCGAGTACAGTTTACTGAGTAGAAATACAACTTGTAAATGAAATATTTAATGGAAACAGATGTAATTCTTAAAGAAACTGCCATATCATGATTTATAAGATTTATAATAAATGCATTGACTGCATTACAGTAAAAATTGATGCTTAGATTATCGTACTATTGGGTAAAGTTAAAGCATAGTTCTATGTGAGATCTTTTCTACCCACTGAAATTAGTCAGTGAAAAATTGATCTCAAGTGGAGTTTAGTGGGTCATGCTAACCCTTGGTCAATCAAATGATGACATTAGGTAGAAAGAGACTGAAAGTATTTAATATATCTAAATAATGCATTTAGCACCTCCTGTCCTAATGTTAAAGGACCACTGTAGGCACCCAGACCACTTCAGCTTAATGAAGTGGTCTGGGTGTCAGGTCCAGCTAGCTTTTACCCTTTTTTTTAATAAACATAGCAGTTTCAGAGAAACTGCTATGTTTATACTGAGGGTTAAGCCAGCCTCCAGAGCCTCTAGTGGCTGTCTCATTGACAGCCGCTAGAGGCGCTTGCGTGCTTCTCACTGTGAAAATCACAGTGAGAGCACGCAAGCGTCCATAGGAAAGCATTATGAATGCTTTCCTATGCGACCGGCTGAATGCGAGCGCGGCTCCTGCCGCGCATGCGCATTCAGCCGATGACGTCGCGAGAAAGAAGAGGAGGAGGAGTAGAGCTCCCCGCCCGGCGCTGGAGAAAGAGGTAAGTTTAACCCCTTCCTCCCCCCCAGAGCCCGGCGGGAGTGGGTCCCTGAGGGTGGGGGCACCCTCAGGGCACTCTAGTGCCAGGAAAAAGAGTATGTTTTCCTGGCACTAGAGTGGTCCTTTAAGCAACACAGCTAAATGAGTAAATGCTAAACAATACTGCTTTGGCATGAAATCCATTAAGTCAAGATCACTCTCTGCCTCTTTCTCTTTCTTCTCTCTCTCTCTCTCTCTCTCTCTCTCTCTCTCTTTAAACACGTGCACACACAAACATACACGCACGCGCACACACATGCACACACACACACACACACCTTGTTAAGAGTATCATAGAATGACAGCAAATTTATATTTAGTTATGTGTTTGAGATCAAATTAAAGTTAATATGTGTGCAACGGCTGAAAGTCTACTGTGTCTCTTAAATGGCATTCAGTAGGAAGGAGATGGGATTCTCAGATGGAACATGATGAGTGCGTGACAGCTCACCAGCAGGTTGTAGACATGACACCATTTAAACTTGAAAGCCAATGCTTTCTATAACACAGTATTCCATTACAACATTGCCTAAAAATGTATACAATGCAGTGCTAGATTGTATCATTCATAAAAACGTGGCACGTTATAATCTACTATTCAAAGCTTCAACCTTACACTTTATTTGTGACCATTTTATAACTATCAATATTGCATCATATGTAAATGTTTATCTACAATGGAGAATAATTGATTTCCTTATAGTTATTTTTTACATTCCACCATAAACACCATCAAACTCCTTTAAGTTTCTAAATTCCTAGGAAATCTGCACTTTAGCTTCTAGCTACATAGGAACATCGTTACAGGAGCAAGTTTGCTTGGCCATGCGGAACATCTGACTTATACAGTAGTTTTCTAATGTTCAGTATTACATCTAAAGTTAAATGAGTGAGTCAGAAAATCTGCAGACGATGTTCATTGCAGGCTAAGTGCACCTATAGAGCTATACAGTAACAACTCTTTCTAAAAAGTAAAATCGTTTCCATCATTTATGCAGACAGGCACACTCTAAATATAACTGGTTTGATATCTGTAAATGCTTACGTTGTGGCTGACAGCTTAGTACATCCCACACATTTGCCTTAATCTATGTCTGTGAATACATTACCACAAGTAAGAGAAACACATTCTTTAATCAACTCAGTCATTCGGACATGTAGTCAGTACACTGGATTCCCATGGACAGCTATTTTCTCTTCCAAACGCATCTTTGGTGCAAGGGTCGACAATAGGTTATGTGACCCCGGAATAGATCCCCATATATGACCCTATTATTTGTTACTGGGTATCTACAACATCTTATATTTTTTACTGATTGGATTGATTGTATTTAATCAAAAAGTTATAATTCCGTATCAAATCATATAGCTAAACTCATCCTTATATATTCCAGGTATGAGCTCTGATGCGCAACATAAAACACGAATCATAATCTATATATAAAAATTAAAAAATGCCTAACTATAATAATTAAAAAATTGGCCTAAAGACTGCATTTTTCTTGTTTGTGTTAGTGAAGTAAGTAAGTTAGTGTATTTTGTCTTTCCAGCATTATAACAAAGCTCTGATACAGCGTGGATTTGCTTCATTTTACTTTATCTTGTTTGATTCTGTCAACAAGCGCCAGTGTTAGCTGCCATTTTTTACCATTTGTTTCAATATCTGTAAATTGCCATTACTCATATTGCAGTAGTTAACCTACATGTCTACTTGATCTAGTCCCCTAATCGCCCACGTTAAACCTTCACCCTGATCAGCAACTCTATTGCCTATGTTCTATAATTTGGAATTATGGAAACTCAACATTTTACAGTCTATTGTATCACGGCTTAAATATTGATTGTTGGATTGCTAATCTATGTAACGTGCATTATATAAGAATTGCTATATAAATATTAATCTCTAACACTCAGAAATAAGTTACATGGCAGTTATGTTCTTCCAGCAATGTACTGTTAAACATCACCAGTTTAAATGAATGATTGTGATTCCTAAATTACATCTCGGAGCAACCAGAAGCTATCTCAATTTTTCTGAAACAAATCTTCTTCAGCTCCCAGGATACACTGTTTGAGAAATTATCTCTGTATGTGCTTATGAACTCTTTAATCAACTCATACAGAGTTGCTTGATAGCTCCGGAAAACCCAATTTCTGTTATAAATACTTACATTAGCCCCCCCCCCCCCAATCAAGGTATTTTAGAATATATTTTAAAGATTACATTTTACTGTAATAGCAAGAACATTCTATATCCCATTGGGAATTTACCTATCCTGGAAACTAGTATTTGGCTCATCAAGCCGGACCACAACTGTATATACACTCGATCTTTCTCCTGTAATTTGAACTGTTTAATTTTTACTCTGACTCTCCTGAAATATTCCTGAATAGTAAGTGTTACCTTGTACTACATCCATTTCTGTTTACTTGTCAAATGCTCCCTACATTCAAGCTAGTGTTTCTACTTTTCACACCAAGAATTTCCACCCGGGTATACAGTACTCCAGATATTTTTGATATCACAAAACTACTTTAGGACTTATTACATTCCCTTTTAGTGGAGAGCATTCCTGTGCAAAGTTATGTTTTCTTGCATCATTCTATTAAGGGGAGATTGTTAATATGTTCTGTCAATCCTCACATTGGCGTCTTGTATCTTACAGGAGTCTATTCAAAATATTAACTCTTATCTCTAAAGCTTTAGTCTTAAATCATTTAAGAAGTGCCTCAAAACCCATCTTTTCATAAATGCTTTTGGCCTCCAGAGTAACTTCTTGTAACATTACCTTTCATTGCCCAGGCTGAATGCCCATATGGTGGAAAGAGACACTTCCCAAAGCCCTTTCCTCTCCTCAGCGATTCGGACACCGGCATCTGTAGCTCCACACCCTTATATGTAGTTGTGACAAAACGCCTTTTGTCACTGGATTTTTAGGTGACAAGCTGCCCTTTTCCCCTGGCTGTTGGAGGAGCCTGATTGCCATCCTCCTTCCACATGACTATGGCCCATGAGAGATTTGGCACTTTAGAAACATTGTTCAGCCATATCGGATTGCATTTTACTTCTGGCCCTTTAAATACTATTGGGAAGGATTGGTACTTTTTATATGGCACTTCGGATGCAGCCGAAGTGCCGAAGTAGTCGAAGTGGCCGCCATTCGACAAACGAACACGTGGCGGCGGCCATTTTAATTTAGTCGAACGCGGTCAGCGGTGTGTGCTAGTAAATCCATGGAACTAAAATCGGCTACACAAATGCACGAACACCGCTGACCCTTACCTTCTTCTCCACTTCGACCCTTTGGCTAAAGTCGAAGTGCGTTCAACAATTCGAACGCCATGTTACACTGTGCTAATTGCATGAACGGGCCCCCAGGGTTTAATCACTAAGCTCTGCTAAGAGCTTGTTCCTGTTCCTGCTCTCTGGAATTCGAAGAGGTCGACCTACTGGAAGCTGGACCCTGGTCTTGGGTCCAGAGTGGGTGGAGACGGCGAGACCCCAACCAAGCTGCGGCGGTTCGTGGGGTCTGCAGTGGTTATAGTGTCTGGCGGAGTGCTTGGAGTCCTCGGGAAGCACTAGGAGCATCCATCAACGGAAGGTACCCGGTGTGCCAGCGGTTCCGTTACAGTAGTTAAATCTACAAACTATAAAAAGGCTTCATAGGATCATTGCCCTGCTATGGCAGCTATGGCTCTAAGTGTTGGTTCCCAATAGTGATTGTAATTTCTGTGAATGTCAGCAAATCTGACTATTCTCCATTCTGTAATCCTGTAACTTGCTACTGGTTTCCCTGACTCATCTTATCCCTGACCATTCTCTATCTAACAAATTTAAAGCCCGGCCACTCTAAGGACTGGTATATGTTGATACATCTATTATCATTTACACTAGTGTTAGGTCACTAGAAAATCATGACACTTCTATTGCTAAAAATCTTTCTCTTGCTCTCTTCTAAAGGGCCACATTCCACTCTAACCTCCACTTCTGCTACTTTCCCACCATGTTTGTTTGATGTCCTCCTTGATGCCCCTTCCTATTGTCCTCCTTGATGCCCCTTCCTATTGTGTTCTATGCCCCCACCTCCTCTAGACTGGAAGGTCGTTTGAGCAGGGTCTTCATCTATCTATTGTTCCTTTAACATTTTGTAATTGTCATATTTATTGATAAAATTCCCCATTTTCTAATTCTGTTATGTGCTGCAAAATACGTTGGTGCTATATAAATACTACTACTACTAATAATATGTGTTTATAAGAATACCCCCTTTCTGTCTGATTAGAGATTTTGCTTTTCAGCTGAACGCAGCAAGAAGAGAGTCTGAACGGCAGAAGTAACCAAAAATTTAATTTTGTTTTGTTGTTTGTTTCTGGTTTGTTTTGTTTATTTTTCTTTATCGTGGATTGATAAATTGTGTCTTAAACCTTGACAGAAATAGATTATAATTACATAATACAACAAAAAAGTTACTGGCAGAAGACATATTACACACAGACACTAATATTTCACAGGCTAGCATCACAAAAATCTCTGGGCGTGCTAGCCGATCACCTCTCTCTTTTGAATGTATGGGGACTTTAGCAGTTTTTAATTTGTATTTGTGATTATCTACCACAAGAAACAGGCTTTAAATGTGGATGGTGGCAGCTGCTAAAATTTAGGGACGTGGTTGAATGTCCTAAATCATGGGGTGCCCAAAAGGTAGATCCCAAATGTTGTAGAACTACATCTTCCATGATGCTTTGCATGCCTTTAGAATACCTTTAAAATGACAAAACATCATGTAGTTTTAAAGCATTCGGGAATCTACCTTTTGGGCACCCCTGTCCTCCATATTTTTTTTTAATTGTCTACAAAATTGCATCACAGGGCCATCTTTAATAGTGATTGGACCCTGGGCAAGCATTTGCTTGGGCCCCCTGGACCCTGCTGTCCTCCCACTCCCTGGCATGCAATCATGCCTTATACTCCAACCCAGTGGCGGAACTAATGCAGAGAAGCCCTGGTACAAGAAAGTTGTTTGGGCCTCCTCCTCTAGCACAAAAGTGGCGAAAAGATACATCCCCATCTGTCATACAACTCCCACAATGCTATGCCAGCTGGGGATCTATACTTTGCCCATCCTTGTAGGGTTGTATTTGTGTGCAGTGTTTGTGCATTTGAATGTAAGCCTGTTTTTGTATAGAGTATATGTGTTCATGTAGAGGTGTATTTGTATGTAGTGTTTGCGTTTGAATGCAGTGCTGTGTGTTTGTATGTATGGTTGACTTTTAAATTCAGGTGTACAACTGTGAGTTGATGTATGCATATCATTTTGGCATTTTAATACTGAGTTTTGTTTGTATGTAATATTTGCCTTCAGGGTTGTGATAGGATGTAGTGTTGTCTTCTAAACATTTGTGTGTAGTATTGGTGTTTGAGTAAAGGGTATGTTTTATATATAATTTTGGAGTTTGAAATCAGGGGTGTGTTTGTCTGTAATGTTTGTGTTATCAGGGATGTGTTTGCATGTTGTTTTTGATTGCTGGGATGTATACACATACACAGTTACATACACATCAACACACATATAAACATACTGACACATGCACATACCTTGACACACAGATACACACACTGGCACATGCACACAAATTCTGATATGCACACTGGCACATAAACACTCAGATACACACCGGCACAGTTACACTGGCACACACATACACACAGATCCACACACTCTGACATACATGTGATAATTTTTATGTTTGCAGTAGAGCAGAAGCAGAGAGTTGGAGGAGGCACAAAGCTTGTAAATGCTGATGCTGCTGTGGCAAGGCAATCTGGTAATGTTATATGTAATGCACAACAAAAAAAGGAATTAAAACATAAAATAAACACTGTGCTTAAATGCAACTGCTGCAATAATTAAACTCATCTAAACAGAAAAAAAGCAGTGAGTGGGGGCACATAGTAGAAAGGCAGTGAGTGGGGGCACAGGGTAAAAAAGCAGTGAGGGGGGAAGACAGAAGCAGTGAGTGGGGGCACCAAGAAGCAGTAAGTGGGGGAAAGCAGGGCAGGGGCAGAGAGTGGGGGCACAGAGAAGAGAAGAAGTAAGTGGGGTAAGGCAGGGCAGGGGCAGAGAGCGGGGGCACAGAGAAGAGAAGAAGTGAGTGGGGTAAGGCAGGGCAGGGGCAGAGAGTGGGGGCACAGAGAAGAGAAGTAAGTGGGGAAGGCAGGGCAGGGCCAGACAGTGGGGGGCATAGAGAAGAGGTGAGTGGGGGAAGGCAGGGCAGGGGCAAAGAGTGGGGGCACAGAGAAGAGAAGAAGTAAGTGGGGAAGGCAGGGCAGGGCCAGAGAGTGAGGGCATAGAGAAGAGAAGAAGTGAGTAGGGGAAGACAGGGCAGTGGCAGAGAGAAGAGAAAAAGTAAGTGGGGAAGGCAGGGCAGGGCCAGAGAGTGGGGGCACAGAGAAGAGAAGAAGTGAGTAGGGAAGGCAGGGCAGGGGCATTGAGTGGGGGCATAGAGAAGATAAGCAGTAAGTGGGGTAAAGCAGGGCAGGGGCATTGAGTGGGGTGGTTTTTCTAAAAACTATCCTAGCTGCAGCCATTCACCCAGAAGGAGAGGATCAGGGACTGGATACACTTACCTTCAACTCAGCTTAGAGCGGGCTGAGGCTGATGGGAGTGGGAATGAGCAGCAGCTCATTCCTGCCTCTCCTCCCCATGCTGCTACCTCCTTCCTCCCGCGGTGCTCTCTTTTGAAGCTGGGAGGACGTGATTGGCTGTCACTTCCTCCCAGCCAGCTAATACTACATGGGCCCGGTCGGCTCTTAAAGGGCCATGTCACCCCACCGGGTCCCTGTTCAGAGATACCCATCAGGTGGCCCTAAATGCATGGGCCACCTGATAGGCCCCTCCAAATTGTTGTGGGCCCACAGGGCAGCTGCTTTGGGCCCCCCAGGAGTAACTGGGCCCGGGGCAGCTGCCCCGTTTGCCCTGTGTTAAAGACGGCCCTGTTGCATCATATTACATTGAGCAGTAATAGTCTTTGATTTTTTTCCTTTATATATTGTGTGCACATTCACCTTCATTTTTGGAGTTTTGTATATTAGATTAAATGTAAAGTGACTGTGCGCTGAGTAATTTGTAGCTGCACCAGGGATTATGATGTGATAAATGAAACCTAGCCATCGTCATCATCTATCATTGTAGTTAATGAACCAGCGTATGCCTTCCATCTTGACTCCTCCTCTTTTTACTATTTTTCAGAACACATCACTTAATACATTTCCACCACTCTATTATCAGCTAAAACGAGTAATTATATTTTTAAAAGCAACATAATGCTTCGTATAAATAGGTCTATACTTTAATGCATCTTTTTATACAGCATTTAAAAATCCATTGAGGCCATTGTGCTTTAATGGACTGTAGTATTATGTTACACATTTGTAGTGAATTAATCTTGATTTTTTTAAAATTAGTTTAAGGCTAATGGCCTGGGCACGTGCACATCTCCTTTCATTTCTCAATGGATTCTTGGGATAGATGTTGGGTATGGATTTATCAGTAGCTAGGAACTTAATTATGACTTATCAGTGATGTGCAGGTTAGAATATTCCTCCATATGTCAGCTAGAAGTAAAATAATTTGTTTACAAGAATCACTATTTCAGTACATTCTAGACCATAAATAAATGTAAAACTGCAAGTGTGTGCATTCCCTATATAAGGGGTTGCTTTTTAATCAAATAAATTTATGTTGTATATTGCATGTTATTTTAACCCTTTAAAGGTATACTCTAGACTCCAGTTTGCTGAAATGGTTTATGCACAAAAAGTTCAGATTTCAGACTTCTGTAGTAGGAGCCAACAGGAGAGGACACAGGCGAGGAAGTTCCACGCAGAGCCATCTTGATAGGGGCCCAAATACATTATCCCATGCCCCCATTGCTAACACCCTAACATGATAGTATCAAAGGACACATTTGGCCACAACTGGGATCATGCCTGCTCACACCAGCCGGGTGATAAAGCACCCAGAGGTCCCGGGCTGGGACAGACTCAGGTGAGTCAGAAACATATTGGCCACTCAGAACAGGGACCAAAGAGGCCTCAAGCCTCCTCACCTCGTGCTTCCAAGTACTTGGTTGAGCATAGAGAATAAAACTCTGCAAAAGGTAGGTCAAGCTCATACATTTGCACAAGCACAAGGCCTAACACATCATCAAAAATTAAAAGCTCACTATAGGGTCAAGAACACAAACATGTATTCCTGACCATATAGTGTTAAACCCACCATCTAGCACCCCCTGTCCCCTTCATTGCCCCCTTAATATAGTGAAATCTTACTTTTGTTCAAGTCTGCAGCTGCTGGGGCAGATCACGGGCAAAACCAGCACAAGTCAAACACAGCTCTGACCATTTAGCATCTCCTTTAGGTAAACTTTAAAACAGGTCAGGGATGAGGCAGCTGACATTTAATGTGGATAAGTGCAAGATCATGCATCTTGGTTGTAAAAACCCAAGGGCAGAGTACAGAATATTTGATAGAGTCCTAACCTCAACATCTGAGGAAAGGTATTTAGGGGTAATTATTTCAGATGACTGAAAGGTAGGCAGGCAATGTAATAGAGCAGCAGGAAATGCTAACAGAATGCTTGGTTGTATAGGGAGAGGTATTAGCAGTAGACAGAGGGAAGTGCTCATCAGTGGCGTATTAAGGAGGGGCTGTGCGCCCTTAGTACCACTAGGTAGGGGGGTGCCACCAGAGCTGGCCTTGGAGAGGAGTGAGCTGTGTAGCTGCACAGGGCATCATGGCAGTAGGGGCGTCGGGCAGCCGACACAGCTCGGGCACCGGGCAGCCGACACAGCTCACACCCAGGAGCAGGAAAACTTCTCGGAGAGCTGGGGGCAGAGCCAAATCAGCAGTAGGGGTGGGGCTAAAGGCAGCCTCTACAAGCTGCTGCCTTCTATTGCTGTCCAATACTGAGTGATGTCATGGCCACCAAACCGGTATTCAGGGATACCTTTAAAACATGGAAGGATTCAAGGCACTACTGACATTGCATTTAGTTCAACTTTGTTTTTTAAAATCAAACTTCACAAGTTTGGGTTAAGTGGGGCTAAATGCTCAAACATATAGCTCCCCCAAAACTTAGGGGAGCTATTTGTTAGAGCAATATAGATGTAGGCACTGCCTTGAAGCAGTTTGTTAGGCAGTAATGTGGCTTAGAATGAAAATGGATAGGAGAGTTTAATTTTCTCCATTTCCCTAAGCATTGCTTGTTTATATCCATCATCTTCTTAGGCATCATTCACCTATGGATAACAGGGAGTCTAAACATTTTCTCGATAAAAGCAGCCTCTTTGCTACTGAAATTACATCTCTAGGTAGATGACTTCTTTGCAGAGCATCTGCTATAGCTTTTTGTTTGCTGTAATTTAATTTCCAGCTAGATAATTGAGTTTTAGATTGTATACATTGTTATTTAAATCCCATCTCCAGCTAGATAATTTTGCGTAGAAGTTATATTTTATTTGCTTATTGTAGTATTGTCCCTTGTTAGATTAAAGGACCAACTCAATTAATATTCAATCTACACCTATGGTTCAATTGCCAAAATTAGGAACAATTATATTTGACTTTAGCAAACCCTATATTGAGGTCCAAGAACCTCGGTAGTTATTGGATACTGTATCTTCCTTTGATTGACACAATATTAAACACACTTAAGGTAACACTGTCTCAGCTCAAATTCTCCCTATTGTTCAAGTTTACTGATTCAAGAGGAATCAGATCTAATCAGTACTGATTGTTCAATTTTTGACAGCAAGTGCTTACTACTCACTCCCCCCACCTCTCCCTCCAAACCCCCTTTGATGTTTCTCGTGGTTTGGGGCACTGTTCACTCATTACTGAATCACTTTTATTTTTTCTTCTTTTTTCTTTACTGATTGACAATTTTAAATATTGAAATTAATAAATAAATTTATTTTACCTCTCGGGTAAATAATTTTTCTTTTGTTTAAATTCTTTAGTTTCTTTCGATTTTTTTTGTTTGGTCCAATCTATTTTTGACTGCAAAATTAACCTCTCACCTACAACTGACCCTGACTATTATTCTTTTTCACAACACAATGAAAGAGGTCATAAAAATTAATGCACATAAATAAAATCAAGACTAAAGTCTTGGAATATTCTCACTTATCCTCTCAATTTAAAACCTTTACAGGGACAGACCAACCAAAACCAAGAACTACATATATTCTATTTTCCCTCTATTGTTTTTATAATCTATTTGGTGAAATGCCTAGTCACCACATGTTGCTATGATGTCAAAATTCTTCTTCTTACAAAATGAAAATGGCACAAGCCACCCAAATACCCTCTAATGACATTGTGATTTGAAAGCTGATGGGTTCAAGCCAGATACATGGGACTTTAAAGGACTTGCCTATGCCTATACTTTACTACTTTCTCGACAATGCATAAATTCATACAATCCAGGCAAAATAAGACCAAAACACACTCAAAATATTTTAATCCCTCTCAATAACACTAGACATATGCACACAGTAAATCGCATTAGCAGCGCCAAGCCCCACAACATCTGACGCCTAGTTCACACCAGAACTTCCAAATAACAATGCTGCTTCTCTAGTGGATAAAATCACTGCCTTGCTCTGGCCTAAATTAGAAGATTCACTATAACACACTATTAATGCTCTTGTCAGCAGACTTGATAGCTTTGAAAACAAACACAGTGATCTAGAAGACTCCTCTACTAAACTACAAGCACAACTTACCCTGAAAATAGGATCAGAAGAAATAACCTTTGCTTCATATGGCTTCCTGTGACCATCAAACCAAAACCCTTACTCCCAGCACTTCAAAATTGGATACCGAAGGTACTTCACCTCCCTTATAATTGTGAACCACTTCTGATAGAAAGCACACACCTCTCAGGTCCTGAAAGAACCCTGACTCAAACAGTAACTAGACCATAGTCATCTACCTTTTGGATTTCTGTGAGATATAAAGTAAATGAAATGATTACCAAGAACACAACATTCTTATCTCCCAAGATTATTTGATGCACGTAGCAGCCAATTTCAGTCTCATATTTTACCAGGGTTACAGCCGGCCAACCCTCCATAGCCCAATAATACCAACTTTCCAAAACAAGACCCCTCAAGATAGTTCCCCCTGAAATTGTTTTATTTTCATGCGCAAATACACAGAAAATATAAAGAAGAGCATATTTTGTTTATTTTAGATTTAGACTTTGTTTTATTAATTGTATTGGCTTTTGTTTATTTATTCTTCTTCTTCTACATGCCTTTTTTAACCCCTTAAGGACCGGACTGTTTTTGCGATGTTGTACATTTGCGACCAGGCATCTTTTTACACTTTTGTGGTGTTTGTGTTTAGCTGTAATTTTCCGCTCTCTCATTTACTGTTCCCATACAAATTATATATTGTTTTTTTCAGGACAAAAGGGGCTTTCTTTACATACCATTATTTATATAATCTCATGTAATTTAATTTTAAAAAAATGAAAAAATATGATGAAAAATTGAAAAAATACATGTTTTTTGACTTTTATGTGAAAAATCTTTTACTCATCTACAAAAGCGAATGAAAAAAACTGCTAAATAGATTCAAAATGTTGTCCTGAGTTTAAAAATACCCAGTGTTTACATGCTGTTTGCTACTTTTTTTGCATGTTATAGGGCTATAAGTACAAGTAGGATATTGCGGTTTCAAAACATACATTTTTAAAATGTATCAATAGTGACATTGTAACACTATTATCTGTCATAAATCGCAGAATAACACCCCACATGTACATATTTTTTTAAAAGTAGACAACAGGGTATTCAATATGGGGTATGTCCAGACTTTTTTTAGTAGCCACTTAGTCGCAAACACTGGCCAAAGTTAGCGTTCATATTTGTTTGTGTGAAAAAAGTAAAAAACTAAATTGAACGCTAATTTTGGCCAGTGTTTGTGACTAAGTGGTTACTAAAAAAGACTGGACATACCCCATTTGCAATACCTTGGGTTGTCTTCTTTTGCAAATGGTATGCCATCATGGGGGTAATTCTCATTCCTGGGCTACCATACGCTCTCAAAGGCAACGTAACCAACCTGGCCATTTTCAATGTAAAAATATTTGACCCATATATTTGACCCTGTAACTTTCAAAAACGCTATAAAACCTGTACATGGGGGGTACTTTTATACTCAGAAGACTTTGCTGAACACAAATATTAGTGTTTCAAAACTGGAAAATGTATCACAACAAAAAAAGTCACTTTCACTGACAATATCATCGCTGTGATATGTTTTACTGTTTTGAATCACTAATATTTGTGTTCAGCAAAGTCTCCCGAGTAAAACAGTACCCCCCATGTACAGGTTTTAGGGTGTCGTAGAACGTTACAGGGTAAAATACAGTGACAGCAAATTAAATTCTCTGGACTTTCGGCTTGGGTTGGCAGGCAGGTCCCTTAAATTGCAATCAATAAAATAACTTAATTATGTAAAAAAAATTACATAAATACGCACGTAGAATTTAAATATATATGCATATTTATATATTTGAAGTCTACGTGTATATTTATATAATTATTTATGTAATTTTGTATATGGACATATGAATAGTTCGTATTCTTTTTATTTATTTATATATACATAGATATATATACAATTTCATTCTAAGTGTATTTTGATATAAATATATATATATATATATATATTAATATCAAAATACAGTTAGAATAAAATTTCGTATAGATATATAATTTTTAAAAAAAAAATTATTATTATTTTTACATGTTTAATTTAAATTACTTATTATTTGTATTTTATAATAATATATATATACAATATATATAGTTATTATATATATTATATATATATGTGTGTAATTTAATTATAAGTGTATTTTTATATTAATATATGTACATATTAATATAAAAATACACTTAGTATGACATTATATATATATGATATATAGACATATATTATATAGGTATAATAAATGTCTATATATCATATATATATATATATACACATATATAATAATAATTTTTTTTATTAACTATAACTTTAATTTTTTTTCTGATTTTACACTAGCAGGGAGACTGCCTGTCAGCACAGACCGTCCCCCTGCAGGCAGACACATGGACACCTATTGTGACCATGTGGTCGCCCTGTTGGGCGATCACATGGCCACAGGGGTCCTAATCCGCCATGGGGAGACTGTCTGGGCTGCAGGCAGTCTCCCCACACCGGGAGCACTGCCGATGGCTGCCGGGGGAACGACGGCGATCGGGTAAGTACCTCTTAAATTTAGGACGGTTCAGGACCGTCGTCGGTCGGCAAGGGAAAAATGCCGATGACGGTCCTGAACCGTCCTGCGTCGTTAAGGGGTTAAAGGAACACTATAGTCACCTAAATTACTTTAGCTAAATAAAGCAGTTTTAGTGTATAGATTATTCCCCTGCAATTTCACTGCTCAATTCACTACCCTTTAGGAGTTAAATCACTTTGTTTCTGTTTATGCAGCCCTAGCCACACCTCCCCTGGCTATGATTGACAGAGCCTGCATGAAAAAAAAGCTGGTTTCACTTTGAAACAGATGTAATTTACCTTAAATAATTGTATCTCAATCTCTAAACTGAACTTTAATCACATACAGGAGGCTCTTGCAGGGTCTAGCAAGCTATTAACATAGCAGGGGATAAGAAAATCTTTATTAAACAGAACTTGCAATAAAGAAAGCCTAAATAGGGCTCTCTTGACAGGAAGTGTTTGTGGAAGGCTGTGCAAGTCACATGCAGGGAGGTGTGACTAGGGTTCAAAAACAAAGGGATTTAACTCCTAAATGGCAGAGGATTGAGCAGTGAGGCTGCAGGGGCATGTTCTATACACCAAAACTGCTTCATTAAGCTAAAGTTGTTCAGGTGACTATAGTGTCCATTTAAACTAAAATTCCATGGAAAATGTAAAGTAAACAGTCTCAAACTTGTAATTTATAAAGTTATTTTGGTACATATCTTGCTTAATATATCACATTGAATTGTAACAATAAAAACGAAACTTTCTTTAGAAATTTCACATTTCATTAGAAATTAGCACTTTTACAAATTAACCTACACCCCCCTGGATGTCAACTAGTCCTGTTACTTCCTGGTTGCTTAGCTCAGTTGAGCGAAACTCATGAGGCAGGTAATTGCCCAGAGCACCTGCTTTGAAAAGATTACACATTGAGCTGTATTGGGAAGTCTGTGATTGGACAGCTACAGAAAGTATTGGCATACAAGGGAGGGCTTGCTGAGGTTTCCGACAAGAGACCTGGAGCTTTTGCAAGCTGGTTTAAGAGATGCTCATAATTTGGGCAGCAGAGTGTTCCTTTAAGTATTGTATGTACAATTCAGATCTCTTAGTACTGGATATGTTAAACCAGTAATGAAACAAATTGTGTTGAGTGAGTCATGTAGAACTATATTAATGCATATTTTCAATAGTGTTTTTTTTCCCTTCGTCTACAACATTATTGTATGCCATGCAATCTTCATCCTGTATTATGAATGCCAGACTGAGCTAAATGACTGTTGCTTGAATTTGAAGTATTTGTTTGCAAATATAGGTATTACTGTGTTACTGTTATATGAATTCCTACATGTTGTAAGTGATTCTGAAGGATGAAGTTCAGGAAGCAAAGCTAAATCTCAGTGAGAACAAGATTTTATATAGGTCTTTGAGTTTAAACATCACCTGCTTATCTAAGTGTATATATATAAAAAAAGGAAAATCATTAAGGAATGCTTATATTATTGTGCAGAAATTCTCAAAGGTAAAAAATACTGCTTTTGTATGAAAGGCTACGCAATGAACCTAATAATAAAAGATTAATCATTCATTTTCTCTACACAGATGGTATCTAGAGCCATTTGGATGTCATGTTACTCACGGTTAGCTCTCTATGTTACATTTGTGCTTTATTTTCGTTTGTGTTTTTGTAATCAGCTGAGCAGCTACAAGAGTGGGCAAGTCCACATTGACCACATTTTCTAATTTTTTACTTTGTTATTCTTTAAATATCAGGGGAAGGACCAGTGATTGCTAAGATCAGGGGTCAAGTCCTGGGGAAAAAAGTGTGGGAACTCACCCAAGATTCCGCCTCCTTCCCCCCCCCCCTCCCTTAAAAAAAATTGCACTCCTATGCATATAGTGCAGTGCAGGGTGTGAATGTAGTGTGTTTGTAGTGAATGCAGAGTATGGATAATGAATGTAGTGTGTTTGTAGTGAGTGCAGTGTGTATAATGAATGTAGTGTGTTTGTAGTGAGTGCAGTGTGTATAATAAATTTAGTGTGTTTGTAGTGAGTGCAGAGTGTGTATAATGAATGTAGTGTGTTTGTTGTGAGTGCAGTGTGTGTGTATAATGAATGTAGTGTGTTTGTAGTAAGTGTAGAGTGTGTATAATGAATGTAGTGTGTTTGTAGTAAGTGTAGAGTGTGTATAATGAATGCAGTGTGTTTGTAGTGAGTGCGGATTGTGTATAATAAATGTAGTGTGTTTGTGGTGAGAGCAGAGTATGTATAATGAAGTGTTTGTAGTGAGTGCAGTGTGTATAATAAATGTAGTGTGTTTGTAGTGAGTGCAGAATGTGTATAATGAATGTAGTGTGTGTGTAGTGAGTGCAGTGTGTATAATGAATATAGTGTGTAGTGAGTGCAAAGTGTGTATAGTGAATGTAGTGTGTTTGTAGTGAGTGCAGTGTGTATAATGAATGTAGTGTGTTTGTAGTGAGTGCAGAGTGTGTATAATGAATGCAGTGTGTTTGTAGTGAGTGCAGAGTGTGTATAATGAATGTAGTGTGTTTGTAGTGAGTGCAGATTGTGTATAATGAATGCAGTGTATGTAGTATGTTTGTAGTGAATGCAGTGTATGTAGTGTGTTTGTAGTGAATGCAGAGTGTGTATAGTGAATGTAGTGTGTAGTGAGTGCAGAGTGTGTATAATGAATGCAGAGTCTATATAATGAATGCAGAGTGTGTATAGTGAATGTAGTGTGTTTGTAGTGAGTGCAGAGTGTGTATAATGAATGCAGTGTGTATAATGAATGCAGTGTATGTAGTGTGTATAATGAATGCAGAGTGTGTATAGTGAATGTAGTGTGTGTAGTGAGTGCAGTGTGTACAGTGAATTTAGTGTGTTTGTAATGAGTGCAGAGTGTGTATAATGAATGTAGTGTGTTTGTAGTAAGTGCAGATTGTGTATAATGAATGCAGTGTGTGTGCTGGATTATGTGTGTGTGGGTGCTGGATGATTGTGTGTGTGGGTGCTGGATGATTGTGTGTGTGTGTGCTGGATGATGTGTGTGGGTGCTGGATTATGTGTGTGTGTGCTGGATTATGTGTGTGTGTGTGCTGGATGATGGGGGGGATGCATTTGCTTTTTAACTTTTATGTGTTTTTTTTTTTTTTTAACTTTACTCCCCCCTCCCTGCTTCTTACCTTGTCAGGGAGGGGGGAGATCGCCTGGTGGTCCGGTGGAGGGTAGCAGCCGCTGCACACAGGGGCCATCACACGCGGCGTTCTTCTCCAGCTCTCTCAGCTTCAACTCTCGCGAGACTCGCCTGTGCGGAGCGTTGCCATGGTAACCCGTGGCAACGCTCTTACAGCTGCGGGTCTCGCGAGAGTTGAAGCTGAGAGAGCTGGAGAAGAACACCGCGTGTGATGGCCCCTGGTGCAGTTAGCAGGGCAGGTCCTGCAGGACTGGGAACGGCGTTCCTGCTTTGGAAAAAGTGCAGGAACGCCGTTCCCATGCGTTCCTGCAGGACTCGAGCCCTGGCTAAGATTATTAGAATTAGTATGATGAGCTAGACTTTGCCTTTTCTTCCCAATGGAAAACAGGTTTATGTTATATAATGTAGTATTGGCGCAGTTTTAGTGAACACACTGTAACTGTTTACCATAATAAACAACACAAAAGCTCTATAACCCAAAAAAATCTTTAGGTCTTTTTATTCTATTTATAAGTGGACCCAGTAACATTTCAAAGTAATAGGCTTAGCAGTGTAGACATTTTCATGTCTTCACATGGGCTGATGAATAGTTTCTTATATTATGTATCTTTCATTCCAATATGTAATGTCACACAGTCCTTCTAGATCATGTATTGTCCATAACCTAGTTCTATGTCACACAGCCCTTCTTTTCTTCTTCATAAAAGGACTTTGTTCCTGTTGAATGTACGTATTCTTTTTTTTGGCTTCTTGGAACTGTCTCTGTCAAATCCATGGATTTTTGAACAATCCATTGTCTCTAAATGTTAGCTGTGATGGGTGCAATTTTATTTATGTCAAAATAAAAAATGTTTGTTTTTACATAAAACACAGGCTGTCTGGGTAGAGAAGAGCATGTGATACAAATGAATATGACTCCCAGTGTGCCATGGTGTTGCACCACATGAATGGATGTACTAGCCCAAAATTGTATTATTATTGTTGTTGTTATTATTATTATTATTAGTAGTAGTAGTAGTAGTAGTAGTAGTAGTATTGATATGTGTATTATTATTATTTTTTTTAATTATTATTATTTATTATTGCCTGGAATTGAGTCAACAAGTAACCATCACTACTGGCAAACTATCCTATTCATAAGCTTTATCTTTGCCCAACAAAACCTTTGGAGCTATCCAGACTAAAACTATCCCTCTACCTCTTTTCTTTATTTTGTTACGTGTATGGTAATCTGCTCAATAAACATCTACTTGGTTTCACCACAAGTTTCTAGTACCCAGTGTTATTAATCATACTGTAACCCATGACAAACTAACTAACTCTCTATATTTCCAGAGGACCTACAACATATAAACCAGTCCTTTAAGAAAACCGACAGCAGCAGGAAATACCTGCATAGTCAAAAAGTCTTCCGTATGACAATTTTTCCTCCCCATGTTTGGACTTTTTTTTTTATAATCTTGAAATACATTTTTCTCGCTTTCACTTTTTTTTTTTTCATTTTTGCTTATATATTTTTTTTCTTTCTTATATGAAAATAGTTGGGACCACAGGGATTTGCTATGCATTTTAAGGCTACAAGCTGCCTATGTTCCTGATTGCACAAATGGTTAAGCATATGTTTCTGCTCCTTCCAACTCCCTACGCAAAGTTTGTATCCAACGCTATAAACAAATTCCTACTGTATGTGATTGTTTAAACACTAATTCATTTCAGATAATACTGGGATATTGCAATATTCCATTTAAATGCTCTCCTAAATGCATTATAATGATTACCAAATTCTCTTGATAGTAATATTTGGCAGAAACACACAGTAGAAAATATAATGCTTCTAGTATTCACAGAGATGCCCTAAATTTATATGTCAAAATAGCTTGAGAACACTCATTTGCTTAGATTGTTTTGTAATAGGCTTACATTATCCACTCAGCTTAAATGACCATGTGATTACCATTGATTCATTGCTTACATTTTTAATAAAAAGCTAGTTTACTACTTTATGGTTTTTTTGTGACATTGTGAGAATTGTCATTGACTTTGAGAAAGAACCATGCTTTTATCAATTATTTAAACTAAAACCAGTTGAAACATCAATTATGTAATCTAAACCCTGTTGAAAAATAATGATTTGAAAAGAAAAAAAATCTAGCCTTAATAATATTCTCTTCGTGAGCAGCACCGTAATTATTAACATTTGCTTTAATTCTAGACTTTCTCACCTTAAATATTGCTCAGCAGGGCATCAAAGTCTGGAAATTAATAAAATATCCTTGTTTTCTTTCTGAGAAGATCCATTAGCGAATTGCCAAGTGAGCTAAGAGCTCACACCTTAAAAGAAAAGACAAATACATAAATAAAGCAATACAACTTCAAAAATGTATGATTTTAATATCATGATTCATAATTTATAAGGTTACAGTAGCTGTGGTCATCCTTAATTCAATCAATGTTTTTTTTAAAGTTTCTCCATGAAATAACCTTACTTTGTTGATTTTTTATTTTTTAAAGAGTTTTCATAATGGATAATCCGCATATCAACAACATACATCAATGCATTATTGAAAATGTACGTTAAAGCAGATAGAAAATAAATCATTTAATTGTGGAGCTCTAAAATAACTCCAATAAACTATATATGCCTGGTCAACGGGTTATATTTTTCTGCTCATTAAAGCAAGAATGTCTGTGGCAAACCTAGCCACTTCTGAACTACATTCAGTACAGGTTGTCCGTAGGCTGAAGATATAATGTGTAACGTTAAATGTATATGTATTGTCCTATGGCCGTTCGCATGCTGGCAGCCGTATGCTACCAGCATACAAAGCATTCATACGACGAAACACGGCTATCCTGGCCGTTCGCCGTACGAATGTGGACTCCCCAGGTAGACCACACATTCACAGGTCGTGTGGCACCAATTAACCGGTTGCAACATTGTTGCAATCGGTAATTAAGGGCTCTCCTAGGTGGCCGTCGTTCGACTACCGACCATGCGGCGGTCGGCCATCTTGGATCCTTTGTCTCTGCAGCGGTGTTCGGTCGTCGAGAGCCTGGAACTGAAAACGGCTACTCAATGATCCGAACACCGCTGGATTTCCAGAGCGTTCGGGAGTTCCGCGTTCGGTACATTATATGTCCCGTACTTATTCGGTACTTTTTAACCCACTTTAATGTTTAACTGTATTATGTGCGGCGTTCGGTCAATTCAGCTGGGGTCAGAGCGGTATTCTCCCAGAGTGTGCGCTCCGACCCCAGCTATCTACCGAACGTTCAGTTATCCCAAAGTACCGAATATTGTGTGAATTATATATTTTAATGTCAATTGTCGGTTTTGCTGCACGAAGGGATAATCCACTTAATCGTCCATTTTAGTGGGAGTATCCTTCTCGTGCAGCAATGCCTGTTGGGAAAGTCACAGTGCATGTTGGGAGAAATCCCCTGGAATTACTGTCTGGAAACCCCTTGCATGGGGAACTGTATAAATATGCTGCTTGTGAATAAACCGAGTTAGTTGACTCACAAACTGTGTTTCGTCCGGTTATTGGGAGGATTGGGAACATTGCCTTGCTTTCTATTCTGACTGTGGATTTCCTGAATGTACCAACGGATATCGTATGCTATTACACTGCATTCCGTTACAATTGGTGGCAGCGGTGGGATCCGAACCTTACAGTCGAAAAAGCAGCGTTCGTGTAAACTGGAACTACCGAACAAGGAAAGCAAGGGCAATTCGTATGGAGATTGATTATACCATACTAAAACGACAGACTTTAAAAGAGCTACTGGAAGCCAAGGGTAAGATAGCCAGCAACAAATCTAAGGCTGTGCTGATCGCTGAACTGATGGAGGGAGACAGAGCCCGCAGCGCTACACCCCCACCAGCCATGGAAGAGACCCCATTCCAAAAAGAGCTACGAACCAGGTTGGCGTTCTTACCGCAACCAGTACCGCTGGAAATATTGACCGTGATGGTATCGGATGTACAGGATTATCTGATGGCAACCAGCACACCAGCGACACCGCCTAGGGCAGAGTCTGTTACTGCCTCCACCTACGGACAGGTAAAGCCCAAAGTCCCACATCACGCATTTAAAGCGTTTTGTGAAGAAAAGGACGAAATTGATGGGTATTTGCAGGACTTTGAGCGGCTGTGCGATTTGCACGATTTGGAACCCGCAACATGGGTGCCGCTGCTGGCAGGCAAATTATCGGGTAGGGCGGCTGAAGCCTACCGTGCTGTACCCCGAGAGGACAGCAAGGATTACCCTAAAGTAAAGAGGGCGATCTTGGAGAGGTATGCTATTACCCCAGAGGCGTACCGGCGGAAATTCCGGGGCTTGCGCAAGCCTGAGAAAGACTCTCATGCAGAATGGGCGCACAAGCTGGACCAAGCATCACTAGGCTGGATACAGGCCAGCAACGCTACTAACATGGAGGAGTTGAGGCAGTTAATGCTGCTGGAACAGTTTTTTAATGGTTTGTCCCCAGAAGCACAAGAATGGGTGAGAGACCGTAAACCACTCACCCTACCCGAAGCCGCTAAATTGGCGGATCAGCATTTTGATGCCAGGAGGCATCACGGTGCCCAAAATAAGACTCTCCCTCGGATTACAGGGCCACCCAATAATTTTATCCCTACCGGCCCCACCGCACACCTGCACAGGCCGACACTGAATACTCCACCAACCCCCTCCCGATACAACGGCCGGGCTAACATTCAGTGTCACACCTGCAAGCAGTGGGGGCACATTTCTCGAGAGTGCACCCAAAACCGGAGCCGACAAGCTTGGAATCAGGTGCGACAAAATTTGGCACCCAGGGCTGCTGCGCACCATTACCAGGTAGCACCCGCCACCCAAGAATTGCTGAGCGCTCAAATTGAGGAGCCTCTAGGGGTGCTGCACGAAGTAATGTCAGTCCGAGCCACCGACAACCGACAACACCATCGGCAGCTAGTGACCCTGGAGGGGAAGGAGGTACAAGGGCTCCGGGATTCGGGAGCCACTTTAACTTTGGTTGCACCACATTTGGTACCAGGCGCAACCCACACTGGCGGCTCCGTGGCAGTACGGGTGGCCGGGGGAGCAGTATACCGGCTACCTACTGCCAAAGTTCATTTGGATTGGGGTGTGGGAGAGGGGACCGTAGAAGTGGGGCTGATGCAGAATTTACCTGCCGATGTTGTACTGGGGAATGACTTGGGCCAAATGACTTCCGCTTTTATTCCCCAGGCTCCGTACCAGGAGGCCCTCCCCGTAACCACCCGGCAACAGGCTCGCACCACGGCTACCCCGATACACTCTGAGGCTCAGGTAAGAGACCATGTTCCCCAACTGACCTCCATGTCCTGGGATACCCCGACTACCTTTGCGACCGAAGTCCAGACCGATCCCACTCTCCAAGTATATAGGGACCGGGCACAAACAGACCAAGCAGGGTTAGAGGGGGAGCGGTTCATCTGGGAGAAAGAGTTGCTATACCGTGTCACGGCAAAAGATGTGGGGGGATCTGTCACTTTAACTAATAAACAGCTAGTGGTACCCCAGAAGTATCGACAGGAGCTGCTGAGAATTGCTCATGACATCCCCTTGTCAGGACACCTAGGGATGACCCGTACCCGATACCGTTTGACACATGCCTTCTTCTGGCCCGGGATCTCTCAGGATGTGCGCCAGTATTGCACCTCCTGCGACGTCTGCCAGCGTGTAGGTAAACGAGGGGATCGCCACAAAGCCAGGCTAGTAGAACCCTTCAGCCGAGTAGCAGTGGATATCGTAGGGCCCCTGCCAAAACCCAGTCCCTCTGGCAAAAGATATATCCTAACTATAGTGGACTACGCCACCAGGTACCCCGAAGCTGTGGCCCTCTCTAATATCCACGCTGAGACCGTAGCGGAAGCATTAATGAAGGTATTTTCCCGAGTAGGTTTTCCCCAAGAGATAATCTCGGACCGAGGTACCCAATTTACGGCCGAAGTTACCCAACAGATGTGGAAGGTGTGTGGCATTAAGCCAATAGTTAATTCCGCCTACCACCCCCAGTCCAATGGGCTATGTGAGAGGTTCAACGGGACGCTGAAGCAGATGCTTCGGACGTTCGGGGAAACCCACAAAGACTGGGAGAGGTTTCTGCCTCACCTACTCTTTGCCTATAGAGAGGTTCCCCAGGAGTCGACAGGATTCTCCCCGTTTGAACTACTATTTGGGAGGAGGGTGCGAGGACCCTTGAACTTGATTAGGGAACACTGGGAGGGAGAGAGTAACACTAACGAAACCCCTATCATATCATACGTCCTGGAATTCAGGGACCGTCTGGAGGCGCTAACTCAGGCTGTACACACCAACCTCCAGGCGGCCCAGCAACGCCAGCGACGCTGGTACGATAGAGGAGCCAGGGACCGCAGCTTTCAGGTGGGGCAGAAGGTTTTGATCTTAAAGCCCGTCCGTACAGATAAGCTGCAGGCCATCTGGCAAGGCCCATATCAGGTAGTGGAGCAGCGATGCGACACTACCTATGTGATCGGCCCCTGCTCAGGGGTAGGGAAGAGACGCATGCTCCACGTGAACATGCTCAAGCCCTACCATGAGAGGATCGAGGATGTGACGGCCATCTGTGCCTCCTCCTTAGAGGATCAGGAAAACTTACCCTTACCCGACCTACTAGAACCCGAGGATCAGATAGAGCCCTCCCGGGGAGTTCAGCTGGGGGAGCGGCTAAGCCCCCAGGAGCGTGCCCAGGTACAGGCGCTGATTGTAGCAAAGGGGACTACCTTCTCCAATTTACCTGGATACACTCCGCTAGCCACCCACCGAGTGGAGACCCCGGGACAGCTACCCATGCGCCAGGCTCCATATAGGGTTCCGGAATCCGTCCGTACCCATATGAAAGCCGAGCTAGACGAAATGTTGCAGCTAGGGGTTATCGAACCCTCCGATAGCCCCTGGGCATCGCCGGTAGTCCTGGTACCTAAAAAGGATGGCACCACCCGATTGACTACCGGAGGCTAAATGACAAAACGGTGTCTGATGCCTACCCGATGCCCCGGATAGACGAGCTGTTGGATAAGATGGCACGAGGCCAGTACCTCACTACCATTGATTTGTGTAAGGGGTACTGGCAGATCCCTCTAGCCGATGACGCCATCCCCAAGTCGGCGTTTGTCACCCCGTTTGGCCTGTACCAGTTCAAGGTCATGCCTTTCGGGATGAAAAACGCTCCGGCTACCTTTCAGCGGATGGTAGATCGGCTACTGGACGGTTTTCAGGAGTATGCCTGTGCCTATCTAGATGATATAGCCATCTTTAGCCAGACCTGGGAAGACCACCTACACCACATAGGGGCGATCCTAGATCGCATTGGGGAGGCTGGGTTAACGCTAAAACCTAGCAAGTGCCACATAGGTATGGCCGAGGTGCAGTATCTGGGCCACCGTGTAGGGTGTGGGCAGCAGAGGCCCGAGCCAGCCAAGATTGAGGCCGTAGCCAAGTGGCCTACCCCCAGGACTAAGACCCAGGTGCTGGCGTTCTTAGGGACAGCCGGCTATTACAGAAAGTTTGTTCCCGACTATAGCACCCTGGCCAAACCCCTAACAGACCTGACGAAAAAGAACCTTCCCCGACTGGTTGTCTGGGCCCCAGAGTGTGAGCAGGCATTCCAACGACTCAAGACTGCTCTCACTAATGCTCCTGTGTTAATTGCTCCTGATCCAACTAAAAGATTTCTTGTTCACACAGACGCTTCAATGTTTGGATTGGGGGCAGTACTGAGCCAAGTGGGAGCCGATGGCGGAGAACACCCCGTAGCTTATTTAAGCCGCAAGTTGCTGCCTCGTGAAGTGAGCTACGCCGCCATCGAGAAAGAATGCCTGGCCGTGGTGTGGGCCCTTAAAAAGTTGCAGCCATATTTGTACGGACAACCTTTTTCCTTACTCACAGATCACAACCCGTTAGTGTGGCTAAACCGTGTGTCTGGAGACAATGCCAGGCTGCTGCGCTGGAGCTTGGCGCTGCAGCCCTTTGACTTTACTATCCATTACCGGCCAGGAAAACAAAACGGTAACGCTGACAGGTTATCCAGACAGACTGAACTCGAGAAGTGATCTGTGAGTACTCTCCCGGACATCCCCAAGCCAATCCGTTGAGATCAGACTGTGTATGCCGGCTTGGTTCTGGGGGAGCATTGTGGCAAACCTAGCCACTTCTGAACTACATTCAGTACAGGTTGTCCGTAGGCTGAAGATATAATGTGTAACGTTAAATGTATATGTATTGTCCTATGGCCGTTCGCATGCTGGCAGCCGTATGCTACCAGCATACAAAGCATTCATACGACGAAACACGGCTATCCTGGCCGTTCGCCGTACGAATGTGGACTCCCCAGGTAGACCACACATTCACAGGTCGTGTGGCACCAATTAACCGGTTGCAACATTGTTGCAATCGGTAATTAAGGGCTCTCCTAGGTGGCCGTCGTTCGACTACCGACCATGCGGCGGTCGGCCATCTTGGATCCTTTGTCTCTGCAGCGGTGTTCGGTCGTCGAGAGCCTGGAACTGAAAACGGCTACTCAATGATCCGAACACCGCTGGATTTCCAGAGCGTTCGGGAGTTCCGCGTTCGGTACATTATATGTCCCGTACTTATTCGGTACTTTTTAACCCACTTTAATGTTTAACTGTATTATGTGCGGCGTTCGGTCAATTCAACTGGGATCAGAGCGGTATTCTCCCAGAGTGTGCGCTCCGACCCCAGCTATCTACCGAACGTTCAGTTATCCCAAAGTACCGAATATTGTGTGAATTATATATTTTAATGTCAATTGTCGGTTTTGCTGCACGAAGGGATAATCCACTTAATCGTCCATTTTAGTGGGAGTATCCTTCTCGTGCAGCAATGCCTGTTGGGAAAGTCACAGTGCATGTTGGGAGAAATCCCCTGGAATTACTGTCTGAAAACCCCTTGCATGGGGAACTGTATAAATATGCTGCTTGTGAATAAACCGAGTTAGTTGACTCCCAAACTGTGTTTCGTCCGGTTATTGGGAGGATTGGGAACATTGCCTTGCTTTCTATTCTGACTGTGGATTTCCTGAATGTACCAACGGATATCGTATGCTATTACACTGCATTCCGTTACTATGTCTCTATGTCAAATATAATTGAGTATTGTGTGAATAGACTAAATGCATATTAGAGCTTTTCTGTATGCATTGTTACTGCTTCTGTATGTGCACAACTTTGTGACTGTGTATTGACTGTGTGTTGTTTTCATATTGTGTATTTGTTTTCCTGTGTGCATGTGCAAAGTTATGTGTGTATGTCTATATTCCTGTGTTTGTAATGTCATTATGGCGTTCCTGTGTGCATGCAATGTCAGCATGTATGTCAGTGTTCCTGTGAGTGCGGTGTCAGTATATATGTTTGTCAGTGTTCAGTTGGCCATGTTTAAACAACTCCCGTGGGACAGCAGACGAGTAGAGGTGGGCAGATCTAGATTTACATCTCTGTCCATGGATGTTAGGGTTCGACTAGCATTTCAAATAGAAGCACAGGCCCAGAAAATACTGTGCTTGTTTAATGTCATCAGTCCAACTCTATCCGCACTATGGTTATTGTTATTATAGTCGAAACATTTACTATAATGCTTTAACACTTTTTTGTATTTTTGGGACTTTATATAGTTAAATACAACATCACAGAATGTTTCACTCTTCTACATTCTTTCTCCCACCCTTACTTCTTCCCTTCAACTATGTGTCAATGACCTCTTTTTTTACTTTCTTCATATTCTTGCCTGCTTCTTCATGTGCTGATAGCTTGTTCTTTCATTACATATTGTTTCTCCTTTAAGCTATACTCCACATCAATTTTTTTTTGTTTGTTTTGGTGCCTTCCTACAACACCATTTCAATTTCCTTATCTATATCTAATTTATAATGTTCAGTTTGCTAAGAGGTATTTCCTGCCTTCTGTGGTTTTCTCACTACATTGTTAAATGAATAATTTAGGCACCATATCCACGTCGCATGATTGAGGTGATTATTGTGCCTGGCTTTCGTGGTTACTCATAGTTTAGTAGAGATTCTTGGCGCCTGGTAGCCTTAAACCCACCCACCAATGACATGTGACAATGATTATATATGTCCTACCTGTTCTATTTTAAATTTTGCACATATTGTGTATTGATATTGTTTTTGTACTTTATTGTACCATAATGTATCAATGCAATGTTTTGTGGACCCAGGACATACTTGACAACGAGAGAAATATCAATGTATCTTTCCTGTTAAAATATTTTATAAATAACTAATATGGTTGAGGTGAAGCCATGTATTAAGACAGTGATTTGCTGAGAATGGTCAGCTACACTTGAAGCAGCAGGGACCTAATGCTCAATTCCAGCACTATAGTTGTCACGATTCTGGGAACCCAACACGCTAACACACACACAGACACACACACAGAAAGTGTGCAGTACCGGTCCTTAGAGTGGCCGGGCTAAGCACACACAGAATAGTCAGGAGTCAAGCCGAGTAAGGGGAACCAGAAAACAGAATAACGAGAAACAAGCCGAGGTCAAAGGGTAGGAGAAAGTCACAAAGTCAGTATAACAAGCCAGAGAGTACGTAACCAGAAAGCACACGTTCAGAATCAATACTATTAAGCAAAGACCACAACAGGGCAGGGAGGAACAGGAAAGGTAAGTATTTAAACCAGAAGGTTAATTCTGATTGGATAATTTCCAATCAGAATTAACAATCACACGTGGGAGATATCTAAACCTCCCACTGTGATTGAGGCACTGTGCCTTTAACGCCGGGTCAGGTGACTGACCCCGGCGTGTAACAAATTGGGCGGTCTCCCAGCGTGCAGCGTCATGCATGCTGCCGCTGGGGGACTTGGAGGAAGACGCGGGCGGCATCCGTGGCTGGGAGGATGCCGCCCGACGAACACATGGCAGGAAGGGGACCGCGGACGGCTGGAGGGTGAGTGCCGCGAGCGGACTGCAGCCTC